>NC_033801.1:124688988-124736058 GCF_001876935.1 Asparagus officinalis | reverse complement strand
CCCCCGCGATTTTTTTTTTTTTTTTCATTTTGTTAGTATTTGTTTGTAAAAAAAACAAGATAGTGCCACATTAGAATTTTGAACATTCTTTTAGAGGTTTAAAAGCATTGAATGCTTATTAGGCTTTGAATCAAAGTGTAGGCTTCTAAATCCGTGTTTGCTCCAAAGGGTGTTTTGAAAAGTGTTGTGCGCGGCGGAAGCTTTTCTTGTGCAACACGAATAATAACTCGAACTAAGTCACAACTAATATGCAAACACAACCACAGCAAGAACAAATAATTTACGTGGTTCGGCAAGTTGCCTACGTCCACGGGGCAAGGGGGAGGGAGTTCTTACTATTAGAAATCAGAGAATACAAGTAGAGTTACAAATCTCTCAGATCAAACCCTAAAACAAAGCTCTTGATCTCTCACAACTCTCCCACAATGCACGTTCACGGTCGACTGCGGCGGTCGACCGTCAGTCTGCCTGGCTGATTTCTTTGTTGTTTCCTGTATTTCTTCAATTCTCCACCTCGGCGAATGTTTCCACCAAAACTGAGCCGACACCAAATCATCCAATAGTTCCTCAACAAGTCCGGAACAAAACTCGAGCTGAAACGCGATCTCCCCCCATCTGAATCAACTGATCAAACCGGCTGCATCTGAAAGACTGCCTACGTATCCTCTTGCCCAAGGAATCAAGCCGAACGTAGTTCACCCAAATGGCCTCCAAAGACCTCAGCACTGAAGGATGTTCAAAAGCTTCAAACAATGACCAAATTTTACTCCTGAAATAACTTTGGTCAACATATCTGCAGGGTTGTCATTTGTGTGGACCTTCTCCAATATGACGTCTCCATCATCCAAAACGTCCCGTACAAAGTGGAATCTGACGTCGATGTGCTTCGTGCGCGCATGATAGACTTGGTTCTTTGTCAAATAGATAGCCGACATGCTATCACAATATACCCGAATGGTTTCCTGAGCGATCCCCAAGTCCTCCAATAAACCACGCAACCATAAAGCCTCCTTAATAGCTTCAGTTACTGCCATATGCTCTGCCTCCGTAGTAGAGAGAGCCATTGTGGACTGAAGCGTGCATCGCCAACATACATGTGCACCTGCCAATGTAAAATCATAACCTGAAGTAGAACGACGCTTGTCAAGATCTCCAGCATAATCTGAATCCACATATCTAATACAATCCTGCCCATTCTTCTCATCCTTCTGGAATACTAAACCAACATCCACGGTGCCTCGAATATACCGTAGAGTCCACTTCACGGTCTCCCAATGACCCTTCCCGGGGTCGTGCATGTATCTCGATACCATGCTCACGGCCTGTGACAAATCTGGCCTCGTACACACCATCGCATACATCAAGCTACCTACTGCACTGGCATATGGGACCTTCGACATATAATCTCTATCCTCAACTGAAACAGGTGACATCAACGCTGAAAGCTTGAAGTGGGGAGCCAATGGTGTGCTAACTGCTTTTGCATTACCGTCAAAGCTGAATTTCTTCAACATCTTCTCCAAGTAGCTCTTATGTGTAAGTTTCAAGCTCCCTTTCATCCTGTCTCTCTCGATCTTCATACCCAATATCTTCTTTGCCTTTCCAAGATCCTTCATCTCAAACTCGGATGATAGCTCCTCTTTCAGTTTTCGAATAGCCGAAGAATTCCTGGAAGCAATAAGCATATCGTCAACATATAAAAGAAAATATATGTGCTCACCATCATGTAGCTTGTGCATATAAACACATGGGTCATATGGGCTCCTCGTGTACCCTCGGCCGATCATAAAGCCGTATAATCTCTTATACCACTGTCTTGGTGACTGCTTCAAACCATAAAGAGACTTCTTCAGCTTACAAACTAAATCTTCCTTTCCTACAGCTTTGAATCCAAAGGGTTGTGTCATGTAGATCTTCTCATCTAAATCACCGTGTAGAAAGGCTGTCTTCACATCCATCTGGACCAAATCAAAATCCAACTGTGCCACCAACGCCAATAAAATCGGTATAGACGAATGCTTCACAACGGGTGAAAATACCTCGTTGTAATCAATGCCCTCAAGCTGTGCATATCCCTTGGCAACCAATCTGGCTTTGAACCTTATGTCCCCAATAGAAGATCCCTCCTTCTTCGCATATACCCACTTGCAACCAATAGCTTTCTACCCCTTAGGTAGATGTGTAAGTGTCCAAGTGTCGTTCTCCTGAAGAGACCGCATCTCCTCCTCCATAGCTTCCCTCCACCTAATCGAATCGGGGCTAGACTCTGCCTCCCTGAATGTGGCTGGAACCATATCATCAACGACCTCCACTGATAATGCATAGGTGACCATGACATCATTATACCTAGCTGGCCGACGAATCTCTCTCCTCGGTCTATCTGCTGCAATGGACCTCTAAACATGACCCTGTTCCTGAGTCCCATAGTCCACTGTATCCTCTATCTGCCCGGCTGTCATCTCATCTCCTCCCAGTGTCACCTCTGTAGGAGTCTCAATGGATACAGTGCTCTCTGGAGTGAGTGGAGTCACATCATCCTCCACCTGCTGCGATATCTCTCATGTCTGGTCTCCCTCCACCTGCTGAGGGGCTCGAGGCCTCATCATGTACGCCTCGTCAAATGTGACATCTCTGCTAATAACTATCTTCTTGTCCTGTGGATCCCATAACTTGAAGCCTTTGACTCTATCTCTAAATCCCACAAAGACTGCTTTCCTCGCTCTCGGATTTAATTTACCATCACTAACATAATAATAAGCTGGACACCCGAATATTCGAAGCGACTCATAGTCACTAGCCACCGAACCAAACCAACGTTCTAAAGGAGTCTTCCCGTATATCGTAGTGCACGACAACCTGTTCACGAGATGGCTCGCATAAACTAACGCATCGGCCCAAAAGGATCTATGTAATCCACTCTGCGTCATCATACACTGTACCTTCTCCAGCAATGTATGGTTCAATCTCTCAGCCACCCCGTTCTGTTACGGTGTCTCTCGAACCGTGAAGTGTCTTCTAATGCCATGATCCCGGCAAAACTGTAGAAACGGATCACTCTTATACTCCCCACCGTTATCTGAACGTAGAGTCTTCACCTTTCTACTTGTCTGCAGTTCCACTTTCTTCTTCCACTCCACAAAAATATTCAGGACCTGATGTTTATGGTTCATAGGGTATACCCAATTCCTCCTGAAATAATCATCAATGAAAGTGACAAAATAGTTAGCCCCACCAAGAGACGTGTTCTTGGAAGGACCCCAAACATCTGTATGAATGTAATCCAATGTACCTCGGGTGTTATGAACAGCGGTGCCAAACTTCACTCTAGTCTTCTTCCCAAGTACACAGTGCTCACACAGCTCCATCTTGCAGGTCTTAACACCTTTCAATAGCCTCTGTTTTGCCAATGACTGTAGGGACTTATCACCTGTGTGTCCAAGTCTCATGTGCCATAAGGTGGTAGTATCCTCCTCTGTAGTGATAGAAGCTGGCAGACCCCCTGTAATTGTCTTGCCCTTCAAGTAGGATAGGTTGTTTTCCCTGACTCCTCGTACCCTTCGTGACCTTTGTTGGACCCTAGAGGGGGGGTGATTAGGGTCAAGAGGCTCTAATATATGATAAAAAATAAACACAAACAAACCACAAAACAGAAATGCAATTTAAAGTAAGTGAGATAGGGTTAGGAATCGTTATCCTTGACGCGCGATGTGTTAACGAGGTTCGGCCCGCTGACCTACGTCCCCGCTCCCCACTCTCGAGGAGAAATCCACTACACACCCGGTTTGGAAGCCGGAACTTCGTCTACACAGTGATCCCACACGATCTCTCACTACACAGTTTGATCTCAACAGATCACACTCCCTCACAGTTGATCTACACAAGATCTCACTCACACAGCAGAAGAAAAGATGCAAGACTCTCTCTTTACACAGCCCATATGGCAAAGAGAAGAATTACTGAAGCTTGGAAGTGAACACATACAAAAACCACAGAGAAAACAGATTTGAAAATTCTCTCAGGAAGACAGCAGTCTCTCTGGTTTTTGCAAACGTTAGGGCAGCTGGAAGAAGAAGAAGTCTAGGGTTTAAATAGAAGATATTAATCAATTTAAAAAAACATACCAATCTTCTCAAATAGGAAAATAATCTCCTTTTCAGACCCTTAGCTCAGACTGTGCCAAACACGATTAAGTGAAAGCACAGCAAACGAGGCAATCGACCGTTTGAAAAAAGTCGCGGCTGAAACGAAGAAGAATTTCGGTTGATCGAAGGGAATTTCGGTCGACCGAAAAAATGCTTCGGTCGACCGACCGAAAATTCGGTCGACCGCGAACAGCGTTGAAAACTTGGAAAACAAGCAGAGCCATCATTGGTCGACCGGCGCGGTCGACCGATATAGAAATCGAGATTTCGGTCGACCGCACCGGTCGACCGACGACCTCTCTGGAAGACCGATAGAAAAATCGAGATTTCGGTCGACCGGCCCGGTCGACCGCTTTCTGATACATTACAAAAACTGATTTTTGACCCAACTTAAAATATTTGCAAAATATTTATTTGACCTCTGAAAATTATAAAACTTTGTAAAATGTTTTTAATACTAAAAACAAACTGTTTGGAAAAAGAATTTTGCAGATAGGTCCTCATACTTATGATAAATAGTATTTTGTGAAAAAACGCTTAAAAACATAAGCATGAAAACGTGTGTGTGATTCCCAATAGCTTTAAGTAAAATCAGTAACTTTTTGCCTACATTCTAGCACTAGAGAGAAAATAAAAAACTAGCTAATATCCTCACATAGAATACAGTTCTTGAGTCTTGATAGCTTTAAATTTGATGAAGCTTCTTTATGGATTTGTTGTTCTTGAATTAACATTGCTTCATCATTATGCCTCCTCCTCCTTTGGATATCATCGTTGTAGCATATATTCCATCCATCCTCCATACATGGCACTAACGAGCTTGATAAATGAATTTACTATATTTGCACTCAATTAGCCATTAGTACCGTTAATGGTGGTTGTGAAACATCATCAAAACATAAGGGCTAACAATCTCCCCCTTTTTGATGATGACAACCAACCATTATAAGAGCAAAAAATAAAATATCTTATAGATAGGTGCTCCCCCTATCTATGAGCTCCCCCTTAGTATATGCAACAAATGAGGAGAGTTCTCTCCTCCTTTGTCAACATCAAAAATGGGGTAAAAAGAAAATAAAATACAACTAAACAAGCACACAATGTAGAACTTTCACATAGTGCATAAGCCCAAACCATTTCTTACGCGACAAAAATCATCCTCTCCAAGAGGCTTAGTAAATATATCCGCTAGTTGAGATTTTGTGTCAACAAATACTAGGGATACATCTTGTCTCTCTACATGATCGCGTAAGAAATGATGGCGCACATCAATATGCTTAGTTCTAGAATGCAAAACCGAATTTTTGGAAATATTTATAGCACTTGTGTTATCACAAAAGATTTTAATATTTTGAAAATTCAAATCATAGTCAACTAAACTTTGTTTCATCCATAAAACTTGAGCACAACATAAGCCGGCGGCAATGTATTCCGCTTCCGTAGTGGACAATGCAACACAATTTTGTTTCTTGGAAGCCCAAGAAACAAGGGAATTTCCTAAGAATTGGCATGTTCCACTAGTACTCTTGCGATCTACCTTACATCCGGCAAAGTCGGCATCACAAAAACCATATAAATCAAAAGAAGTGCTTCTTGGATAAAATAAACCAAGGTTAAAAGTTCCATTAACATACTTAATGATTCTTTTAACCGCAATTAAATGAGACGCTTTGGGAGAAGCTTGAAAACGTGCACATGCACATACACTAAACATGATGTCGGGTCTACTAGCGGTGAGATAAAGAAGACTACCTATCATACCTCGGTATAGTTTTTGGTCCACATCTTCACCACTCTCATCCGCATCAAGCTTAACACTAGTACTCATGGGAGTAGGCGCATGCTTAGAATTCTCCAACTTGAATTTCTTCACCAATTCCTTCGCATACTTGCTTTGTGAAATGAAGATTCCATCCTTAGTTTGCTTGACTTGGAGCCCGAGAAAGAATGTAAGCTCTCCCATCATACTCATCTCAAAGTGATCCTGCATAACTTTAGAAAATTCCTTGCACAAGGATTCATTAGTAGCACCGAAAATAATGTCATCCACATATATTTGAACTAAAATGAAATCATTTTTCCTTTTTCTCACAAAAAGTGTGTTATCAATAGATCCTTTTGAAAAACCATTTTCAACAAGAAAACTAGAGAGGCGAGCATACCAAGCTCTAGGAGCTTGTTTCAACCCATATAAAGCTTTTTGTACCCGGTAAACATGATTAGGAAAAGCATGATCTATAAAACCGGGGGGTTGCTCAACATACACTTCCTCTTCTATAAAACCATTTAAGAAGGCACTTTTAACATCCATTTGAAAATGTTTGAAATTTTTAAAGCTAGCAAATGCCAAAAACATCCTAATAGATTCCAACCTTGCAACCGGTGCAAAGGTTTCATCATAGTCTATGCCCTCCTCTTGATTGTATCCTTGGGCAACCAAACGAGCTTTATTTCTAGTAACAATGGCATGTTCATCAAGTTTGTTTCTAAAAACCCATTTAGTACCAATAACACTAGCATTGTTAGGTCTAGGAACTAACTTCCAAACTTCATTTCTTTGAAAATTGTTTAATTCTTCATGCATAGCCAAAACCCAAAATTTATTATTTAAAGCATCATTAATCTTTTTAGGTTCTAGTTGAGATAGGAAAGCAACATTACCACACTCACTTAAGGCTTTTGAGCGAGTAATGACTCCTTTTGAAGGGCTCCCAATAACTTGTTCCTTTGGATGATTTGATGTGAATTTCCAAGCTTTAGGAGGTTCAATTTGATCATTGTCATTTGAGCTATCCACATCCTTTTGAGCTTCTATAGAAGGAGTATCATTGATTTGCAATAAGTCTAATCCTCCCTCAACATCATCATCATCATCTTTCCTAGGTAGATGTTTGTAGGAAAAATTGCAAAGAGGAGAATAAAGAAAATTGACTTGGATTCCTTTGATCTCGATTACAACTTGATTACAAAAGAGGAGAGAACGAATTTGATTCTCTCCTTTGTTTAAAACTGGGTTCTTCTCGGTAGCGATGGAATGCCTCCTTCGATTGCTCGCGTCGAAATTGCTCTCCGTTGACGATCTGACCGTCTTCTATCTCGTGGGAACGATGAACTTCTGTGGAAAGTTTGATAAATAACTCTGAATGAGTTTAAGAACTCTGAACGAGTTAGAACTCTGTGAATAGAGTTGTTAGAACCGAAAATTCGGTTAATGATCAAGCTGTTATTCTGTTGTTGAAGAATCCTCTCAGATTTGATCTTCTGAGTTTGATTCAAAAATCCTATCTCCAAGGATCTCGCTGCTGCTGAAACTCCAAACCTGAGTGGTTTTTGATCTTCCGAATCCGACCTTTGCTAACTCTTCTGTCTTCAAAGAGCCAACCGCCAGCCCTTATCTGTTTTAGAACTGAAAAATCTCCAACCTGTACGGTTTAGATCTTTAGAATCCAACCTGTGTGGTTCAGATGCCAAAAATCCAACCCCCTACTCTGTTGGGTTCGTTGAGCTTTTATAGGGGGATAGGAGGTTGTAACTGACCCCTATATCCGCTCCTACGTGGGCGAAAATCCCTCAGAACGTGGGATAAACGGTTTTGAAACCGTTCGACTCATGTTTTAATGAGTCAAACGCCCAATCTGGCGTTTAGCACCCAACTTCGCCTCTTAGAATTGAGACGCGAGGTTGGGTGTTAGCTGAACACCATTGAACGCGAGGGTCACTCGCGTTTAGCTTGTTGCCTGCTTGGAAACGCGGGGGTCGCCTGCCTTTCCATATTTGTAACGCGGGGATGACATCCGCGTTTCAGAAGGAGCTTTTTGACTTGTAGCTTCTTCTGTGAAGCGTTGCGAGGACCGTTGTTCAGTAATCCTGGCTTTAGCTGTTGTAGGGTATGAAAGTTGTCAGATTGTAACTTTCACTGTAGAATGTGAACACTGCTAAATAGAGTTTTCATCAGTTTTCGGAAGTGTCGTTGAATTGTAACTCTTCTCGATCTATGTGAAAAGTCCTCTATTTGCCGCTTTCGATTGTCGACCCGAAAGCTATTTGATTGTAGCTTTCATTGTGAGAGCTTGACGGGAATCAACATCCATAGTGTTTTGAAGATGAATATTTGCCCACAGCTCTCTACCAAGCAACTATTTGATTGTATGTTTCGATTGTCGGCGCGAAAGCTATTTGATTGTAGCTTTCGTTGTGAGAGCTTGACGGGAATCAACATCCATAGTGTCTTAAAGACGAATATTTGCCCACAGCTCTCTACCAAGCAACTCACCACCTAAGTCCAACCTTTCATTTCTAAAATCATTACAATGCTCATCAGCATCTCCAATAATTGCTAATATAATATTAGTCGTGCTGTTGTCGCAGCCATCAAGATCAATCATCTCAGAGATGATGCCGTGTTTATAGCGGTTGCAGAGTTGTGGATGCAGTGATTAGAAAGTCGTCTGATTGTGACTTCCCTTGTCGGAGCTTGATAGGGGTCAGCTATTCATTGTGATTTTTAGACAGCCTACAGAACCCCCTCCAAAGTTTTTGAAAGTTCGCGGTTGACTAGGACGAATTTTCGGAATACTTTGGATCTCAAAATTTAGTAGATTGATTGCTCCCTCCGTCTGATCGAGTCAGATGATTTCACCATTGTCGGTTGTAATCTATATGTACTCCTCCAATAGACTCCCCAGTGGAGTCGTTTGTTTCTTCTCGGCTTTGGTCGCCTTGACGATTGCTGTTAGCTCTTCTTTTATTCATCTGGGGCTGTGTTATAGCCTTGGTAGTCAAGAAGTTGCTATCATAGCGGTCCAAACACAAAGATAATTTCTGCTTTTGAGGATTGGAACGCGTGGGTGAGCCTCGAGTTGGAGAAGTTGAACGCGTAGGTGAGCATCGCGTTTGGAAGCTCAAACAACTCGAACGCGAGGGTCGAGTTTGGGCGGGCTGATGGCCTCGAATCCCGTCCGTTACGATTTGACAGCTCATAGCTGTCTATAAATAGACCGCTAGAGGTCAAATCAAGAGTCATTCGACTCTTCTTGAAATTTTTAACGGAAAAAATTCGTTCTCATCTCCGCCGCGAACACTTGCTCATCTCTCGACTGAGATCTCATGGCACCAAGAAGCCGTCCGCTCCAAGTCCGCATGCCGCTGCGCTCAAGGATCGCACCGTTGTGCCGGTCGCGCGGCCGTGCCTGCTCAGTGCGAAACGTGCCGCCCCAAGCTCCCTTTAATTGGCGGTGAGTATGACCTCCGTGGCGCATTAAACTTGCTTCGCAAGTTCTGATCTTGAGATCAACGAGGAAACTCGTTTCAAAATAAGCCGGGGCTAGCGACTCCGTCGTGGTATTTCTAACGCGGGCGTTCAACCTGTCGCGTTTCAGATTTTGACGCGGGGCTCGACCTGTGCGCGTCTGAACTTATCTGACGCGGGCTTCGACCTTCGCGTCTCAGTGAACTTAATTTGACGCGGCCCGGCTCGACCTTCGCGGGCTGAGCCTTATCTGACGCGGGGTTCGACCTTCGCGTCTGGGCTTGTTTGACGCGGGGTTCGACCTTCGCGTCTGAGATTGTTTGACGCGAGGTTCGACCTTCGCGTCTGAACTTGTTTGACGCGAGGTTCAACCTTCGCGTCTGAGCTTCGATTTCGAGTTGTCTAACTCTTTTCCTCTTTTTGCAGTGCGTCATACCAACGAACCCCTTCTTTTTCGCCACCATTTCGGGCATGAAGGTGGTGCGGACATGAACATGGCCTTCAGCTCGCGCCAAGAACTCCCAGTTTTCCGAATTAGGGAGAAGAGTCGCGTAGAAATAATTACCCAAGCTTCTTCCGACACTCTTAGGACATTGGTTACGGACGCTCGACTTGAAAGCCCAAGCCGTAAGCCAATAGTCAAACCTGGATATCTTTTCGGGGACTTTGTTGACTTCGACGCAAGCACTGCTTATGATGGGGACTATAAGTGGTTGCGGAAAGTTGGGGACCGCAACCTTTTCTTGCCCAATATGGAGAGGATGTTCCCCATATCTTATTTCCAGTGTGCTTCTGTCCCAAGGCATATGGATTGGCCCCTGGTTAAGGATCAAGATGGGGTTGCTCTCGGGACTTTGACTTTTCACGGGGTCCGCACAGTTGGTTATAACCGGCAGGTGACAGCTTTGCGGCCGAGTTTATTTGCTAAGGAGTATCCTCTTGGCGAAGCACCCAGCCCGGCGAAGACCTTTGTTAAGAGATTTTTGGAAAAGAAAGGAGAATTTCCCGCACAAGGATTTAGAGCTCCTGGTTGGGTTCATTCTCCAGTGACAGGATGGTGGGCCCAGATGACTAAGTTTGTTATGGAGGAATTGGAAACCCCTCTTGCCCAAGCTGGATTACTGGTTCCAGTGCGGGCTACTAAGTTTGGGATTATTCAGAGCCACTTTCACTTCTTCTCTATATTGGAGAAGTATAGTCCCGAGACTTGCACTTTCTTCACCCCTGTGGGGGAGTTAGGCTTCGCTCTTCACGAGATGCACGAAGTCTCAGGTCTTATTCTCGGGGATTTACCATATGAAGAATTTGTTCCGGGATCTGCGGAACTTAAACTTTTGAAGAAGACCAGCCCAGAAATTTACGCCACTCTCTGGGAAGTGATGTGTCACTTCCATATCTGCATGCAGCTGACGGGGGCTCGCGGAAGCGGCATCAAACAAGTGTCTTGGGCGGAATATTTATTCCGGAACTTGACCATTAAAGGAGGCTCTGTGACCCGATTGCCTGTCAGTACTTTGGAAGAGGTTCAGGCTCGTATTGACGACGCTACCTCCCATTACACCAATGAGGCCAAGGAGGATGTTTTCCCGGCTCATACAGAGTTTGAAAGCTTCCATTATCAAGCTCTGATTCCAATTTCTGACGCGGCGTTGCTGGCTGGATTCTTGATGCTATGGCTCAAGCGTTGCGTCGTTCCTACCAGGCCGATCGATGCCCTTGCTATTGAGGTGGTCTACCCAGCTGTTCTCTTAGCACATGGGAGACCTGTGAGCCTCCTCAGCGCCATGGTGGGTTGCTTACAGTATGGACTGTGGGAGTTAGCCTCTGACTTTGTTGGTGTTACAGAGGTGGAGTCTGAGGGTCACAAGACTTTTAAAACTCCCAATCCCAGGGTACCAATGCCATATGCCTATTTGATGGCTTGGTACGTGCTTCACTGTCCTCCTTTGATGAGTGCAGCCTCTCCCCCGGAATACTCATTCATCCCATTTGTGCAGCGACTAGAATCTGCAAAATGGGTGGGGGGTTACATGGTTAGAATTCGCCAAATCCTTGCGCGAGACACCAACTTCCATATCTACCGTTGTTTTCCTGATTTCGAGGGCGGTGTCTATGGAGCAGAATATCAGGATACGGCAGGCCCTAATGGATTCACTCAGCTGAGCGGGGGTGTTTTCCACTGGCTTCTATCCATCAGGCCAGGTTATCTGATCTTTCGGCAAGGCGTCAACTGTTTCGTCGAGCCTTACCAACCCTATAGGTTTGCTCGCCAATTTGGGTATGATCAGTTGTATGTCGGGAACCCTCGTCCTCAACTTTCAGTCATAGGCAATTTGTATGAAGGAGCCAGGGCTTGGTATTATTCTGTGGCAGGTTGTACCAAAGCCGTCTTCAAGCTTCCCCACAAAACTGCTAATTCCTATACCTCCATCAGCTTCTGCAATTGGTATTACGCTGCTTCTCAGACTCCCAACTATAACTTGAATACATCTTGCCTGAAAGATATTAGGCATATGTATAATTTAAGGAAGGGGTCCAAGACATCCCGTTTGAAAGGGATCGATGAGTTTCTGTCCATCGAGAATCAATCTGACGGACAAGAAGAGGAACAGACAGCTGAGCCTGCTCCTGGGGGAGAGCAACGAGTGGTTGATCCTCCCGTGACAAGAGCAGCGGGGAAAAGAAAACTTTCTGCTGATGAAGTCGGCCAGTATGATAAGCAGCTCCGTCGGAAACTGCTGATGGATTCTCCCCCCAAAGGCCAACAAAAATCCAAATTGATGGCTGAGGCCATTAAAGCTGCTAAAGATGATGAACCACAGGAATCTTCTGTGGCTGGCCTGCCACACAGAGCGGGACTTCGTTCTCACGGCCCAGCTCTGTCGGGTGAAGTTTCTTCTTATCATCCTCCTGAGGACGAAGAAGATGAATTAATGGCTGCAGATGAAGAAGATGAATTAATGGTTGCAGATGCAGAATCTGCCCCGGTGATGGATCTTCCTAGGTCTCCTGCATTGGAACCAGGGGGTCTTGAAGATAATCCACCTCCTTCTCCTTCAGCATTAATGTCACAAGCTGATGATTTAATGCCTAGTCCTACAACGGGACTTATGAAAACCCCAGCCGCTGGTGCAAGTCTTCCGGAGTCTTCAGCTGTTCAGGGTGATGAGGAGCGAGTTGATTATGACGACTCCCCAGCTGGTGATGCAGGCAACGTGTCAGGTGACGGTGAAGATGACGATGAGCATGATTCCATCGATGACGTCACCACTTTTGATGATGATGCTCCCAAGGTCCCGTCTGATAAAGCATTAGGTTATACTCCTTTTTATCTTACCGGTAAGCTTGGTTTGTTTCGACTTCTTCCACATGCTTTTTCTGCGTTCCGACCATTTTTTCGTGCAGGTTCACCCACTCCCGGGACTACTTCAGCTGCTCCTTTAGAGCAAGAACCTGCGCAAGTGTTGGCTCCTCCACAAGAGCAACATTTACCTGGTTCTCCTACGGCGACTGTTCCGCCTGTAGCGTTGCCTGAAACCACTGCCGCTACTCCTCCTCCGGAACAACAGCTCGTGCAGGTATCAGCCCCTATGCAAGAGCAACCCCTGCCTGACTCTTCTGTAGTAGCTGCTTCACCAAAAGCGGTGATGAAGATCTCACTCACCCCAACGGAGGCTGGGCCTAGCTCTTCTCAAGCGAAAGCATTGATGGCTTTGACCTCAAGCCCTTCGCAATTGAACATTTCAATCGCCTCTGCAGCTTCAGCACCTGGATCGCCTGCTAGTCATCATCTTAACGCCTCCATCTCAGCTGCTGAAGGGGTATCTTCAGGTGCAATTGTCAGTCTCGCTAATGCACCTAAATTCCTCCAAATCTCCTTGGTGTACCTAAACAGTCTTGCGAAGACGGTAGTCGAGTCCTTGATGAATGGTCAAGGAACTTTGAACTCCTTTCGACCTCTGCTGGAAGCAGGCTTAAACGGGGTCAGGAGTGTGGGCGAAACTCGATGGTTCGAACGCTGCTCAGAGATTATCCTTCGTTTGGAGGCGAAATTACAACGCTTCGAGACCATGGGCCATAGTGACCTTCAGCCGCAGATCATGTCCACTTTGGCTAGTCTTCAGGTCGCTGAAGTGATACACCGAGAGGCGCTAGAACGGGACTTAGCTGAAAAAGAGCGTCAGATTACAGAGCTTCGTGAGCGTAACACTCGGAAGCGAGAAGAACTAGAACGCTCAACTGCTTCTATGAATTCGCTTCGGGACAGACTGGTTGAAGCTGAAGCCGAAGTCCTGCGATTGAAAGCTGAACTTTCCCGCGAAGAAGGCATTGTCAACATCCTTAGTACCCAGAATGCAGCTAGTACTTTGGAGTATCATGCACAAGCTCAGGCTCTGGAAGACGTCAGAAAGGAAATGGCGGCCATCATCATACCCAGCGAGGATGAACTTCGAGCAAAGGCTGAAGCTATGGTGCGAGCTAACCACGAGGCGGAGTTAGCTGAACTCAAGGCTCAACTCATCTCTTTTGATTTAATGCATGAGTGAGTTTGGTTTCTGTAATGTTCTTTTGACAAGAACAAAGTTTGTTTTGTATCACTTTCTTTTGGTTCTTGAATAAAAAGTGATATTGACTTCTCATTGTTTCTTGCATTTATCATTTTTTGATTTTAAATACAAGTCACGAGAAATGCCTGAGATGTATTCCTGACTTAGAATATACCTCCACAATGGTTCTGTTGCAGAGAACTCTCTTTATTATCATTTAAGACAACTCTAGAAAGTTTCAAACTGCTGAGGACGAATACTCCCATAATAGGGTTGACTAATAGAATTCTTCCTGTGTTATGTTTTGCTTTAAACACTGAAAGAAGTCTATAAATGCTAGAGGTGTAGTTTTAACTTAGCAAGAGAGATATTGCGATCGGAGCAATTTTGAAGACTTATCGTTCTATTGACGAGAAGCGATAAGTTGATTTTTGTCAGAGGTGTGATTTTAACGTGACAGAAGAAATATTGCGATCAGGGCAATTTTGAGGACTTATCGTTCTATTGACGAGAATCGATAAGTTGATTTTGTCAGAGGTGTGATTTTAACGTGACAGAAGAAATATTGCGATCAGGGCAATTTTGAGGACTTATCGTTCTATTGACGAGAATCGATAAGTTGATTTTGTCAGAGGTGTAATTTTAACGTGACATTTGTGGGGAAAGAATATTATAGCGTCTCACAGGGGAGAACTGCTATATGTTTTATCATCGGAGTGATGAGTTATAAGACTTGTGATTTGATCAAGATTTTGGGGGAGTTTATTACCCCACTGAAAACGAGTTATTTATTGCTCTGCTGAGGAGAGCCAATAAATCGACAATGAGTTGGAGACTTATCATTCTATTTTTTGAGAATTGATAAGTGGATTTTGGGGTGTAGTATTAACCCAATGAGAATTTGAATCTTAGCAAGAGAGATATTGCGATCGGGGGAATTTTGAGGACTTATCGTTCTATTGACGAGAATCGATAAGTTGATTTTGTCAGAGGTGTGATTTTAACGTGACCTTTGTGGGGAGAGATTATTATAGCGTCTCACTGGGGAGGACTGCTAATTGTTTTATCATCAGAGCGATGAATTGTGATACAAAGTTTTGGGGGAATTTGTTACTCCATTGAAAACAAATTATTTATTGCTCTGTTGAGGAGAGCTAATAAATTGACAATGATTTGGAGACTTATCATTCTATTAACGAGAATTGATAAGTGGATTCTGGGGTGTAATATCAACCCAATGAGAATTTAGATTCTGCTGATGAAATACAGAGGTTTTGACTAACACTCTGTTGGGAGGGCTCATGACTTTGAGGAAAAAAAATGTTGTGTTTGATGACCCAAATGTAGATTCTTCATTTAGAAGAATTATAACGCTGAAGTGACCTTTGCGTTTGGGATTCAGAACGCGAGGTTCGGGCCTTCGTGGCGCTAGCCTGAGCTTTGCACTTGGGAAATTGAACGCGATAGTGAGCTTCGCGTTTTGAAGATGGTTGGGATTCACTCCTAGAATCCCGTGCCATCTTAACAGCTTGGCGGCTGTTATAAATAGACCTGAATGGTCACATCAAAAGTCACTTGACTTTCAAAACTTTCGGCTATTTCCAAGAACGAGAACTCTTGTTTGATTACGGCGAGATCTCCGACGAGCTTCGTCTCCCTCGTTCAAAGGAGTTTCCTCCGATCGACTGCATCAATGGCGCCTCGGAGAACGGGTTCGAACTCCAAGAAGGTCGCTGGAGTGACTTCCGACATGCCGTCGGCTGAGAACGCCGGCGGTGCTCTTGTCCATGCGGGAACCTTGCCGTCGACATCACCGCCTCTGGGGCCTCCCTATCGTGGTGAGTGCTGACCAAAATAACTTGCCTTGGCAAGTTCTTTGAAAACCCTAGATGGGTTCTTGATAACGAGGAAGATGACTCGTTCAATGAAAACGCGGGGTTGGGATACCCTATGGGTCTCGACCCTCGCGTTCAACTTGTTCAACACAAGGTTCGACCCTCGCGTTGGAAATTTCTGACGCGTGGCTCGACCTTCGCGTTGGAAATTTTGACACAAGGCTTTACCCCTTTGTGTTTCAGCCTCTGTCTTTATGTAGATAGCTCGCTTCTAGCTGCTAACTTCTACTTTTGATTATGCAGTGTTTCTCCCAAACGTGCCGCTTTCACAAGAGCACCATTTTGGATATATTGGTGGACCTAACCCGAATGAATTATTCAGTCTTCAGAACAGGATTCCATTGTGTACTTTTCCTGATTCGGAAAGAGCGGAAATGATTAAATTCCCTCAATGCTCTACTCTCAGGATTTTGATAACTGACTTGGACTTGGAGACCCCCGTTGGTCATGCCCAGTTTCCCAAACCAGCATTCATATTTGGAGATCGCATACCAGTCGATGATCATCTCACATATGTGGAAGATTCAAAGCTGCTGTGGAGAGCTGATAATCGCTTTTTATTTCTCCCAAACATGAAGAGGATGTACCCTCTCTCCTACTTTTTGAATGTGAGCTGCCGTCGGGGTTTGACCTTCGACATAGTAAAGGAGAAGGAGAACATGTCGCTTGGATTTGGTCGACGAGCTCGTACACAAATCGGGGAACAACTCAAGGGGTTAAAACCTGGTTTGTTTGAGAAGAAAGAGCTGGTTCCGGAGGTGTCACGTCCAGCGAATATTTTTATCCGCCAATTCCTTGCAACTCAGGGTGAATTCTCTACCCAGACGTTTAGGTCCCCTGGATGGGTCTGTTCCGACGAAGGAGGTTGGTGGACCCGCATGGTCGACTTTGTTCTTGAGGAGCTTAAGGACTCTCTCGCTCACTCGGGTCTTACACACGACGGGGAGTCGTGCAGAGTCTTCATAATTTCTTCGCTATGTTGGAGAAATATAACCCTGACAGCTGCACATTCTTCACGCCTGCTGGAGAGTTAGGTTTTGCTCTTCATGAGATGCAAGCGGTGTCGGGGCTGCCTCTTGGAAAAACGCCCTACGAGGAGTTTATTCCCACCACCGAGGAGCTTTCCTTACTAAAGGTGGCGCACCCGGAAATCTACGCTACTTTCTGGGAATTGATATGCCACTTCCACATATGCGCCCAAGTCTTTGGGATGCGTGGAGGGGGCATTATGCATACCACCTGGGCAGACTACCTCTTTCAAAACTTAAATCGGAAAGATGTGGCCGTATCCCGTGTCGTATGGTGCTGCTTATAAGGCAGAGCATGCCGAGGATGATTTTGAAGCTGGTGTCGATTTTGAAAGTTTCCACTACCAAGCCACAGTTCCTATTTCTAACACGGCTCTACTTGCAGGCTTCTTCATGATTTGGTTGAAGCGGTGTGTGGTACCGTCAAGACCAATAGAATCAATATTAGCTGAGGTTGTGTACCCAGGTGTTTTGCTAGCGCATGGGAGACCTGTAAGTCTCCTTACTGCTATGGTTGGCTGTATCCAGAACGGCCTGAGGGTATTAACTTCAGAACTTCTCAGTGCTTCGGGAGTCAAAGCTACTAAGAAGAAAGCTGGGAAGGCTCCTCAACCACGTGTACCAATTCCATATACATATTTACTGGCCTGGTTCGTGTTGCATTGCCCTCCCTTGATGACGGGAGTGCATGAAGGGGATGATGCTTATACTCCCTTCGTACAAAGATTGGAGTCGGCCACGTGGGCTAGTTCTTATATAGTCAGGGCTCGACAGCTTCTATCCCGGGAAGATAATTACCGGGTTTTCTGCTGTGCTCCTAACTTTGACGGAGCTGATGTAGAGGATGCCCGTTTCATGGACTTGCTTTTTGAAGGCTCATCTTCTTTGGAAGAGGGTACATTCAGCTGGCTTCTTATGATCAGGTTGGGCTACCTGGTCTATCGCTCGCGGGAGAAGTGCGTAATCGAGCCTTACATGCCTTCTCGGTTCGCCAGACAGTTTGGATACGACCAACTCTATGTTGGCAATCCTAACCCGACGTTAGCTCAGATTGGGAATTTGCACGAAGGAGCTCGCGCATGGTACTTCTTCTCCGCCGGGGGAACCCATGCGTAATTCACTTTACCCCATTCACCACCCGACTGCTCTACTGTTATGGATTTCCACCAGTGGTTTGTTGAAGCTTCTCGAATTCCGGAATATGACGTTTATACTTCGTGTATAAACGAGATTCGGGAATTGTACCGTTCACGAAGTGGTTCTGCGAGTACTCGTCTGCCAGGGATGGAAGAGTACCTATCTTGTGAACATGAAGCGATCGGATCCGTTGAAGCTCCTCAGAACTTGCCCACCATAGAACCTTCTGAGGAAGAGGTTCCTATGGGGATCGAAGAGGGAAAACCAATTGCCGGTTCCTGAAGACGATGGGGCTGAAGAGGGTCCTTCTTCTGAAGTTGCTCCAACACCTGTTCAGGATGATCATACGGATCCAATCTATCCAACTCTTCCTCCTCCACGCTCAGGAGCTCTGAAGAAATCAATTGATGAACTGGAACGTTGGATGCAAACAATTATTGGTATGATCAGTGTTGAGGGGGCTTCTCTTGAAGACTGTAAATCCATCTTGAGCCAATGTTTGGACGACATCAAGGCCAAAGGGGATGCATCCTGGACTGAGCACTGCCAGGGTGGGATCACTCTTTTGATGGCAGAATTGACAGCTTTCAGGGAGTTACAGCGCGCCAATTTAGATTCTGAAGTGGAGCCGGCTCTTTCCTTGGCGATAATCTCGAGAGCGCATCACCCAGGGAATCTTCGCAAGGAACTATCTGATAAAATAGCCCGTATATCAACTTTAAGGAAGCGACACTCTAAAGCATATGCTAAAATCAAACGTGTTGCTTCTGATATTCGTGATATTGAAGAGACTATCGCTCGATTAGAGGCCGAGTTGGACCAGAAGAAAGCCCAATTGGCCCACTATGAGGATGTCAGAAAAGAGCTTGAGCATAAAAGTGGCCAAATTTATACGAAATTTTGCCGTACACTCCACGCAGCTGAGCAGACTCGTAAAGACATTGTTGCTACTCTTCCTCTTGAAGCAGAACTCAGAAAGGAGATCGAGGGACAAGTCCAAGCGGCTCACCGGGAGAAACTTTCTGCCTTCAAGTCTAGGCTAAAAACCCTCAAGTTAATGAAGCCTGATGTTTAGCTCTTGACCTGTTCTTGATTAAGGAATTTTGTATTGTTTTCATTTTGTTTGTCATCATTTTGTGTTTGGATTAACAACATTGAATGAAAACGATATCACTTTTGCCCTTTATCGTCTTCTTTTGCTGAAATCTGGATCAAAACAATAGAGAATAATGCTAATATTATCGAAATTCTCTTTTTCATTTATTAGAATAATTCCAGCAAATTACAGTCGTCAGAGATGTAGTGTTAACATGACGAAATATAAAACAGAATTACACTATAAATGGGCAACCCCCAGCCTGATTTAGCTGGGGTTTAGGGGGCCGCATGATTTACGGGAAGTATCTCTTAAGGAACTTCCCATTAATTGGCATCATGAGCCTATCTCCTTCTTGGTTGATGAGGCGATATGCTCCGTTCGAATAGACTGATTCTATTACGAAGGGCCCTTCCCATTTAGGATTGAACTTCCCTCTGGTTTTGTGTGTCATCACCATGGGTCGTCTGTTGGCTAAAACTAAATCGCCTTTCTTGAAAATCCGTTCATTAACCTTTTTGTTGTAGGCTTTGGAAATCCGGGCTTGATACAACTCGATCTGTTGTTGAGCTTGAAGTCGCTTGTCGTCTAAGGCTTCAAGTTCTTGCAGACGTCGTTGATGCTTTTCTTCTTCTGTTAGTCCAGTTGTAATAGCGATTCTCAGAGAAGGAATCTGGATTTCCAATGGCAATACAGCCTCGCAGCCGTATACCAAAGAAAAAGGTGTGGCTCTTGTAGAGGTCCTTACCGTAGTGCGGTAAGCCCAAAGACATTCACCCAGTCTTTCATCCCAATCGCGCCGGCTTTTAGAAACAAACTTTTTGAGAAGCTTCACTATGGTTTTGTTAAAAGCTTCTGCAAGACCATTTGCTGGTGGATAATATGCCGTGGATGCAACACTTTGGATCCTAAATTTGTCACAGAATCTCTGAAACCCAAGGCTGACGAATTGTGTCCCGTTGTCGTGGACTATTCGCCTCGGGACTCCAAAACGGTAGACAACGTGATGCTTAATGAACTTGATTACGTTTGAAGTCTTGACTTCTTTCAACGGGATAGCCTCCGCCCATTTGGAGAAATAGTCGGTCACGGCTAGAATGAACCGGTGTCCTTTGGATGTCGGAGGGGAAATCGGTCCGACAATATCCATACCCCACATTTCGAATGGCCAAGTCGCCGATGTGGGATGTAAGTTCCCTGGCGCCTGGTGGATGAAGTCTCCATGAATTTGGCACGCGTGACAACGTTTAGCGTAGTTAACCGCGTCTGAAAACATCTTTGGCCAATAATAGCCGATGTGTCGGAGTCGATCTCCTAATTTAGCTCCCGGCTGATGAGCTCCGCACATTCCGCCGTGAGCTTCCTTGAGGGCCTCTTTTGCTTCCTTCCGAGAGAGGCATCGAAGCAAAACTCCATCATGCGATTTACGATACAGGACTTGAGAGACTGCGTCGTAATAGAATCGGAGGGCCTTTCGTTTGATAGAGGCCGCTTCCTTAGGATCTTCTGGCAGAATTCCATATACGGCATAGTCGATGTACGGGAATCGCCAATCCCTGGATTCAAACTCCATAGAAGTTGTACAGACTTCTCCTGACGGTGTTTCGTCTGAGTTTTCTTCTGTAGGAATTTTAGAAAAGTATAGTTTTCGTCCCGCGACTGGAATCGTTGTTTCAGTCTTCGGTGGCAATGCTAATGAGGTTGCGAGGTTGCCAAGGAGGCTAGAGCATCTGCATAAGCATTCTGAGCTCGTGGTACATATTCGATGAAGAAACCTTCGAACTTTTGAGCTTGCTCTAGTACTGCGAGGTAGTACGGGATCAAATCCTCATGACGAACTTCGTATTCTCCTCGGACCTGATTAACAATGAGTTGGGAGTCACCGTAAGCCTCCAGGTGTCGAACATTGAGTTCTTCAGCAAATTGCATCCCCATTAGCAGAGAATTATACTCGGCTACGTTGTTAGTGTAAGGTTCGATTAAGGAAAATCCTCTGGGAATTACATGGCCGTTCGGAGAGATTAATACTACTCCTACTCCCACGGTGATTGCTCCATGAGGATTTGCTCTGGACGCACCGTCGAAGAATAGTTTCCACACTTGCGAAGCTTCTTGAGTAGCGCAGGCTTCAGCGACCTCGTCAGGTAACTCTTCATATAACTTGGATGCTCCCGATACTGGATGATCGGCTAAGAAGTCAGCCAGTGCTTGATGCGACAAGAGAATGGCCCATTTTGCGAGCCGGCAATTTAGAGATGACGGTTTTGTCATCAAAACTCTCAAGGGGTTCACCTTAGAGATGACCTGAATTGTCTGTCCAACTAGGTAATGTCGCATCTTTTGAATGGCGAATACCAAGGCGAGACATTCCTTTTCGACCGGATTGTACCGGTGTTCGGCTCCCATCATAGTCCTGCTCTGGTAATAGATGGCTTGCTCTTGACCTTGATCGCTGTTCTGGGCTAGCAAAGCTCCAAGGGAATGGTCCATGGCTCTCACATACAACAGGAATGGCTTTCCTGATATTGGGGCCACGAGAACTGGTGGTTGAGTGAGATATCTCTTGATCTCCTCAAATGCTCTTTGACATTCTGCATCCCACACAAAGGATATTCCTTTCTTCATGAGCTTAGAGAAAGGTTGGCAGCGCCCTGAAAGATTTGATATGAATCTTCGAATGTAGGCCAGTCTGCCTTGCAAACCTCTGAGCTCTTTGAGATTCTTCGGAGGTGGCATGTCTTGGATGGCACGCACTTTTTCTGGGTCAAGAGAGATTCCCTTGGAAGTAACGATAAATCCCAGGAATTTTCCACTTGAAACTCCGAGAAACGATTTCGTCGGGTTCATCTTCAGCTGATGTGTTCGCATGATCTCGAACATTGTCTTCAGATCTGTAAGATGATCACTTTTATATTGGCTCTTCACTGCTATATCATCAACGTAGCATTCGATCTTCTTTCGGAGGTGTTCGTGAAAGATCGTGTTCATCGCACGTTGATAAGTTGCACCTGCGTTTTTCAGGCCAAAGGGCATCACTGTATAGCAATACGCCCCCAGTGGTGTCCTAAAAGCCGTATGTTTTTCGTCGTCCGGGTACATCTTGATCTGATTATACCCAGAGAATTCGTCCATGAAAGACATCCTTTCGTATCCACAGGTGTTGTCGATCATGACGTCAGTGATAGGAAGAGGAAACTCGTCTTTTGGACAGGCTGCGTTAAGGTCGCGAAAGTCGATGCATATCCGGACCTTACCGTTCTTTTTGGGAACTGGAACAATGTTGGCCACCAAGTCAGGGTGTTGTTCTTCCCTAACAAAACCTGAGTCTATAAGCTTTTTAACTTCTGACTCAATTGATTCCATGATCTCTGGACGAAACCTGCGTTGTTGTTGTTTAACGGGTTTTGTGTCCGGATCAATGTTGAGACGGTGCATAGCAACCTTCGGGTCAAGGCCGGGCATATCTTCATAGTTCCAAGCGAAGACATCTATATATTCTCGGATGAGAGATATAAGGTCCTCTCTTTCGAATGATGACAAGTCTTCAGCTATGAATATGGGCTTAGGATCATGTTCATCTCCCATGTTGACCTGGATCACTTTATCTTCAGTGGGTGGTTCGCGTTGTTCGAATCGCATATCCCACAAGATGTTGAGACGTTTAATCCAAGGATCATTGGTTGATTCCATCAACTCCTCGTCATCTCCTGCGTCTTCATCTAGATGACTAGTTGAGACCATGTTCACAGTCAAGTTTTTGAAGAAAGGTCCAACACTGACATCGGACTCGTATGAAGATATCCCAGATGAATGGCCGTGACGCAGGTAATTACTGATTTCGTTTTCCGAAGCAGGGGGAGGTGTAACGTAACCCACGCCTCTTCCCGTTTTTTGATAGTAGTCCGGAGGTTTTCATTCAGGAGTGAGAGACATTCGGATCGGCGTTCGCCTTCCTTTCCCGAAGTTAAGGCCCTGTTTCTCATTAAAATTATACCCCATTCGTTTCATTAAGTATATAGAATTGGGTTCATGGTAATGGAATTGGGGAACTCCGTCGTCTTCCTCTGAACTTCCTCGTTTGAGTTGTTCGGGTTTGACTTTACCAAAACAAATCGGCTTCTGCCCTTTCCTTTTGGATGGGACTTTGAAGAAAGCCTTCTGTGCGTCTTCCACTTCTTCATCCGAAGCGAAGGATGACTGGATTGGCAAGGTGAGCGACGCCTCTGTGCACAGTACGTGCCATGGGTTGGTACCTGCACTAGAATCATTCTCTATTTGTTTGTTTTTAGGAGAGACATCAGACAAGTACGCTAAAATGAAATCTTCATTAATGCACCACTCGCCCTCACTCGGTACATCATTATTACTCTCACCCTGACCCATTACATCAAAATTTAATTCCCAAGGACAATCTTCATCGGGATCTGGCTCGATGTCAGCCTCATTACCGCTGTCTACATCTTCTTTCTCTTGGGATTCCAAATAGAAGACGGAGTTGGTATGGAAGTTTTCCACCCCTCGGAATGGGTATTTTTCTGCAATCAAGGTTCGGACTTCGCCCTCGTCATTGGCGTACTTCATGACCTGATGCAAAGTAGATAGGACAATGCGGTTTGCATGTATCCATGGTCGTCCCAGCAAGAGATTGTAGGACGTGTCCGCATCTATGATGTAGCATGCTACTTCAGACTTAAGATCTCCGATCTGGCACCTGAGCTTGATCTTTCCCAGGGGTCGGGTGCTATTTGCATTGAACCCGAAGATAGTAGTCTGGGTGGTGTGCAGTCGGTGCATAGGAATCCCTAAGACCTGCATGACCCTGTAAGGCATGATGCTGAGCGCTGAGCCTGGGTCCACTTGAACACGACTAATTTCGGAGGATCCAATATACCATGTGTAGTACAGTGGTCGATCATGCTCGTGTTTGACCTGCATGTCTTTCCTGCGTGAATGATATGCATGGTAGACTTCGCGCTGCTTGTAGGCATTGCAGACAAAGTTGATCTTCAGAGGCTTCGGGAGTCAGAGTTACTTGAGTAATGAAGCTCTCTGTATTCTTCAAAGCTTCAATTAGAGCTTCCTTGGTGGATTTGGACAACCTTAGGAGCTCATATAGTGTAATTCTGGCCGGTATGTTGGCCAACTGCGCCATGACGTTGAATTGGAAGGGAGCACTCGACTCTCCAGATTCTTGGTGGAGATTTCTGTTGAATCGGAGCTCCTTCTGTTTTCCTTTGTTCACTGGCTTTTTCGGGGCAGAACCCCCAGCGTCTTGGGGCTGTTCCTCGACTTCTGGAGCATTCTGGCCGTAATCCCTCAAGTAAGCTTTTCCTGACCGGGTGCCAGGGTTGTCTCCTGGGTATGCTGCCAGGGCAATCCTCTCCTCTTCTGAATCAGTAAGAGGTTTGAGGTGGTCATCATTTTCAGTAATGGAGGGGCTAATCATGTTGGAAGACTTAGCCTTGCCTCATTTCTTTTTGGACGAAGTGTTTGTCCATTGTTGATCTCTGAGCAGATCAGGGTGGACCCACATGATTTCCCCTTTTTGGGTAGTGAGAGGCACTAACCCCCTGTCCTTCTGACTATGCGGGTCAGCATTCTTCAGACGCATTTCTCCCTTGCGAATGGGGACGACGCCATTCGCCGTTACCACCGGGGGAAGTCACCGAATTGGACCGCTATCATATTAGTTGATACGGTCTTCTGCTCCGGCTTCAAGGTGAGTACATTAGCATTCACCAAATTCTGCAAGATGTCTTTGAAGACATAGCACTTTTTGGTAGGATGTCCAAGGAATCTGTGATAACGACAATAGTTGGGGTCATCCACTTTCCCTGCTTCATCCGGCTTCCTGATCTCAGGCAGTTGCAGTTTGTTGTTCTTTCGAAGCAACTGGAATAATGTATCCACATGCTCCTCTTTGAACGAATACTGCTTGGGCGCTCTTTGCTGATTTGGCGCCTTGCCTTGCTTATTCGGCGGTGGTACCCGCGTGTAATCGGCTGCCAAAGTCTCCTTTCCCTTAGACCGCTGTGCATTTTGCTGATTGCGTTGCTGCTGTGGCTTGGGTTGTGGTACTTCTTCAGCTTTGACTCGTGCCACTATCTTTTCAGCTTGTTATCCTTGTGAAACTAGTTGTCTCCAGGAGCGACATTCTGCCACCCCCATTTGAGCAAGGAGCTGGGTCTGCAGGTTGTGCCTGCAAGTTTCAACCAGAGTTGATTGGGTCATACCTGAGGGGCATCGTAATGCCATGCTGCGGAATCTCTCCACATAGGCCTTGATGGACTCTCCTTTCCTTTGCTTAGTGGCGAGAAGAGTTGGGACTGAGACCTCCGTATCGTCCTCAAAGAACCTGGCCAAGAATAGCCTTTCCAGGTCTACCCATTTCTGGATAGATCCAGCAGGCAGCTTCATGAACCATTCGAAAGCGACACCTTTAAGGGTACCGATGAATAGCCTGGTCAGGATGGCGTCGTTTGCTACCACATCCCCAGTTTGGGATTTGAAGTAGTAGATGTGCTGATTCGGCGATCCTGTGCCATCAAATGGTTGTAAGGTAGGTGCCTTAAATTTTGGTGGGTAGGGAGCTGTATCCCACTCAGCAGGGTAAGGCCGCACTACTCCCTCTTCGCGGAGCTCGCTTCGGTTGGCGATTGCGTTGAGGCGGGCCTCCAGTTCGTCCACCTTGGTGGATTGAGGGTGCAGTTCTTTTTCCATCTCCCTCTCACCTTCTGAGGAGGATCCTAGTTGATGAGTCTCACGATCCGAATGTTCGGTCGCTTTTTGCTTTCCCTTTGAAGTTGTTCTCTGGAAAGATTCAGGTTTGTGGCCTTTTTCAGCAATAAGTTGGGCCATCATATCCTTTAATTGGAAAAGTGTCTCCTGCTGTGCCTGGAGCATGACATGATGTTCGTCTACTCTTTTGGCTATATCTTTATGGTTCCCTGTTGTGTAAACGGAGACCCCGCGTGCGACAACGGAACTTGAAGATTGGGATTCAGCGACTGCCGAATGTTCATCGTCGGAAACAACACCCTTGGCCAATCTTTGATAGTTAACCGGAGGGATAGCTCCTGTCCGAGTCCGAGTATTCTGATATACTCCTTCGAATTGGTCACAAATTTCCCTAACAGTTGGGGAGTGACTTTTCTGTGACTCATCAGAATCAGTATGCGAGGCCTTCCCTCGACCGATCATGTTGATAGTGACCTGAGGGTACTCCGCTTCAGCTGTCTTCTTCCTGTAGCGGCGTTGTCGTTTGGCAGGCCTAACGACGTTCGTCAATCTATCGAATACGGACTGCCGAGGTGCAGATGCACAATAAGGGCATTCTGACAGAACTGCCGAGATAAGCCTCTCACACTGACATGAGTGAGCTGCTTGTGCTGTTGATTTTTCTCTCGACAACAATTCCCGCAGATTAGGAACTTGGGAGGAAACTTTCCCCGGACTTGGAGGTGGAGATGGAACCCCCTGCCCTTGGGTAGGTGAAATTGGTTCTCATTGAACGTGGATTTTGAAGCCACGCTGACTCTTCTGAACCTGACGGACCTCTTGAAGATCGCGTTCTTGAAGGATAACGTGAGGGTCACGTTTAGCTTTGGAGACGTTAGGCCGAGGCCTACGTTTAAATGATGAAACTGACCCATGAGGGTCATGTTTTGGTTGAACGCGCCCCTGAGGGTCGCGTTTAGATTGAACGCGCCCCTGGGGGTCGCGTTTAAGTTGAACGCTCCCCTGAGGGTCGCGTTTGAGTTGAACGCTCCCCTGAGGGTCGCGTTTGAGTTGAACACTCCCCTGAGGGTCGCGTTTAAGTGGTGAAACAGACTCTTGAGAGACATGTTCTATTGGAACGCGCCCCTGGGGGTCGCGTTTGGTTTTGGCAGCTCCGCTTTGAGGGCTGCGTTTTGAAGTAACAACGCGCCATTCAGGGTCGCGTTTCAGCTGTATAAGCCGAGGCTCATAGTCGGGCTCGTTGCCGCGAAGTGAACGTTCTCCTTTGGGAACGCTAGGCTCGGTTGGATTTTCAGAAACGCGGTTCTCACGTTGGGTCAGCATTCGGCTCTCACGTAAGTGTGCTCGTCGTATGGATCTTCTCCGTCGGCGAGCGGCGTTCTTTTTGGCTTGTTTCAAAGCCTTAGCAGCAACGTCGCTGACGTTCACATGGCCCGTTTCCTCCAAAGGCCGTTTGTGGCCTGAAGAACGTCTTGTTGACGCGGATGTGGGATCTTCCGCCAGCAGAGCCAGTTTGAGTTCTTGGCCGAAGGAGAGGGCTTTCTTCGGCACTTCGACAACAGAATTGACCTTCTTGGAGGTCTCGCGGACATCGTGCTTAGCCTTGGGGCTAAGCGATCCTGAGGATAAGACTTCCTCGTACTTAGCTTGATCAAACTCTACGACAAGAGTTTCTACAGTCGTCCCCATGAGGTGGACGTCGGACTGCGCCACCACTTCCTTGTCGGAAAAGCTAGTCCCCAGCAGAGTCGCCATCTTTTGTTTGTAGGAAAAATTGCAAATAGGAGAATAAAGAAAATTGACTTGGATTCCTTTGATCTCGATTACAACTTGATTACAAAAGAGGAGAGAACGAATTTGATTCTCTCCTTTGTTTAAAACTCGGTTCTTCTCGGTAGCGATGGAATGCCTCCTTCGATTGCTCGCGTCGAAATTGCTCTCCGTTGACGATCTGACCGTCTTTAATCTCGTGGGAACGATGAACTTCTGTGGAAAGTTTTATAAGTAACTCTTCAACGAGTTTAAGAACTCTGAACGAGTTCTACGTGGGCGAACATCCCTCAGAACGTGGGATAAACGGTTTTGGAACCGTTCGACTCATGTTTGAACGAGTCAAACGCCCAATCTGGCGTTTAGCACCCAACTTCGCCTCTTAGAATTGAGACGCGAGGTTGGGTGTTAGCTGAACACCATTGAACGCGAGGGTCACTCGCGTTTAGCTTGTTGCCTGCTTGGAAACGCGGGGGTCAGTGTTGGTTGAACCCCTATGAACGCGAGGGTCGCTCACGTTTGGCTTGTGCCTTGGAGACGCGGGGGTCGCCTGCCTTTCCATATTTGTAACGTGGGGATGACATCCGCGTTTCAGAAGGAGCTTTTTGACTTGTAACTTCTTCTGTGAAGCGTTGCGAGGACCGTTGTTCAGTAATCCTGGCTTTAGCTGTTTGTAGGGTATGAAAGTCGTCAGATTGTAACTTTCACCGTAGATTGTGAAGACTGCTGAATAGAGTTTTCATCAGTTGTCGGAAGTGTCGTTGAATTGTAACTCTTCTCGATCTATGTGAAAAGTCCTCTATTTGCCGCTTTCGATTGTCGACCCGAAAGCTATTTGATTGTAGCTTTCGTTGTGAGAGCTTGACGGGAATCAACATCCATAGTGTTTTGAAGATGAATATTTGCCCACATCTCTCTACCAAGAAACTCACCAACTTTCGATTGTCGGCGCGAAAGTTGTTTGATTGTAGCTTTCATTGTGAGAGCTTGACGGGAATCAACATCCATAGTGTCTTGAAGACGAATATTTGCCCACAGCTCTCTACCAAGCAACTATTTGATTGTATGTTTCGATTGTCGGCGCGAAAGCTATTTGATTGTAGCTTTCGTTGTGAGAGCTTGACGGGAATCAACATCCATAGTATCTTGAAGACGAATATTTGCCCACAGCTTTCTACCAAGCAACTCACCACCTAAGTCCAACCTTTCATTTCTAAAATCATTACACTGCTCATCAGCATCTCCAATAATTGCTAATATAATATTAGTCGTGCTGTTGTCGTAGCCATCAAGATCAATCATCTCAGAAATGAGGTCATGTTTGTGGCGATTATGGAGTTGTGGATGCAGTGATTAGAAAGTCGTCTGATTGTGACTTCCCTTGTCGGAGCTTGATAGGGGTCAGCTATTCATTGTGATTTTTAGACAGCCTACAGTAGAAACATGGCAAGCCGTATTGACAGCTTCCGCCCAAAAGTATTTTGGTAAATCAAATGAGTTTAACATAGTGCGTGCCATCTCTTGTATGGTACGATTTTTCCGTTCAACAACACCATTTTGTTGTGGTGTTCTAGGAGCGGAAAACATATGAGTTATACCATGATGAGCACAAAAATCATAGAAAAATTCATTTTGAAATTCACCACCATGATCACTTCTTATTTTAACAACTTTCAAATCCTTTTCATTTTCAATTCTTTTAACATGATTAGCAAATTCTTCAAAACAATCATTTTTCTTTGCAAGAAATATTGTCCATGTAAAACGAGAAAAATCATCAATAATCACAAAAACATAGTGTTTGCCTCCAAGAGAGGTAACACGCATAGGACCAAATAAATCAAGATGAAGTAATTGCAAGGGTTTAGAAGTCGATACCTCATGGATGGATTTGAAAGAAGACTTTGTTTGTTTACCTTTGGCACAATCCTCACAAATTGTATCTTTTATGAAGTGCAAGCTAGGTAGCCCTTTCACAAGATTCTTCTTAGACAATTTTGATATTAACTCCATATTTGCATGTCCAAGTCTCTTGTGCCAAATCCAAGGGTTTTCATCAATAGCCGCAAGGCACTTCACATCTTGATTCACTAACTCATTCATCTCAAAAATGTAAACATTAGACTTGCGATTTGCAATAAAAACAATTTTTCCATCCATACTAATGATGCATTTATCCGGTTTAAAAGAAATATCAAAACCTTTATCACTTAATTGGCTAATGCTAAGAAGATTATGATTCAAACCATTTACTAAATAAACATCTTCTATAATGGGTGAGGGTTTCTTACCAATAGAACCGATACCAATGATTTTACCTTTCTCACCACCACCGAAGGAGACATTGCCTCCTTCAATCCTTGATAGGGTTGCAAATAACTCTTTGTTGCCCGTCATATGATGTGAGCAACCACTATCAAGGTACCACATCTCCTTACATCGTTGCCGTGACGTTCCCTACAAAAGAAGAAGATGAAGGTGTAGTAGCTTTAGGTACCCATGTCTTGGGTCATTGGTGGTTAGTAGTCTTGGTACCTTTGGGTACCCATATCAATCCGTAAAAATCTTGGTTGTCTTTAATTTTACAATGAGTAGAAATGTGTCCATGTCTCATACAATAAGTGCATACAAAATTTCTTTTGTATGTACGAATGTTAGAACCATGAAACCTATTTCTATCATAGTGATTGTAGTTAGCATAAGCATGAGTGGATCTAGTTCTATAACTCTCAATTTCTAATCTTTCAATTTTTAATCTTAATTGCTAGAGCAAGAGAGGTTGTTAGTTGCTCTAGCTTGATATCACAAGAAGCATGCAACTTTTTAAAAGAAGAGTATTCTTTAGACATTCTTTTAAATTCAAAGTTCAACTCTTCTAAAGCCATAGCTATGTCACATTGCATATAGAAAGATTCACTTTCGGCCTCGGATATTACCTCATGTTCATTTGCCATGAAACAAACATTTGGGTGATGAAGAGCAAGTTTGGCTCCTTCTTCATCACTATCTGAATCACTTGGTTTGGATTCTTCCCATCCGGCATATATAGCCTTCTTCTTCTTGTACTTCATGTACTTTTCCTTGAGCTTGGGTCTTCTTCTTGTACTTCATGTACTTTTCCTTGAGCTTGGGGTAATCCTTAGCGATGTGACCCGGTTCATTGCACTCAAAACATTTACCTACACGAGAGGAAAACTTGTTGTTAGATCGGGGGTTAAATTTCTTGTTCATTTTTATGAGTCTAGAGATTCTTCTAGAGAGATGAGCCACTTCTCTAGAAAAATCGACTTCACTATCCGATGACGAAGATGAGTTGTCACTAGCTCCTTTGAGAGCTATGGTCTTCAACTTTGGTGACGGCTCCTCAACTTCACGTGATGGCACTTCCTCCTTTTCCTTCCCCTTGAGCTTCTTCTCATGCACTTTGAGCTTTCCGATGAGGCTATCAAGAGCTAAGGTAGTGAGGTCGTGAGCTTCCTCAATGGCCGTAGCTTTGGGCTCTCATGCCGGAGTTAAGGAGCGAAGTATCTTGTAGTTCATCTCTTGAATGGATAATTGCTTATCTAGACCATGTAATTCATTGATGATATTAGTAAAACGGGAAAACATAGCATCAATGGATTCATTAGGAAGCATTTTAAATAGCTCATAATCATGCATAAGCCCACTAATCTTAGATTCCTTAACTTGGGGGGTTCCTTCATGTGTGATACATAATTTTACCCAAATTTCGTATGCGGTTGCACACGTGGAAACTCTATTGTATTCATTTGGGGAAAGACCACAAATTAAGGCGTTCATGACCTTAGCATTGAGATTGGCTTTGTGCCTTTCATCATCGGTCATGTTCCTAACTTTGGACTTCTCTACATATTTCTTTTCTATGAGCTCTAGGATGTCAAGGTCAATGCAACGAAGGTAAATTTTCATCCTAGCCTTCCAATAAGCAAAATTGCTCCCGGTGAAGAGTGGTGGTCTAGTGGTGGATTGTACTTCTAACATATGCATATTCAAAGAAGCCTCCATTGGATCTTTTCTCTAAGGTTGTTAAACCAAGAACTGATATAGAGACCAAAGCTCTGATACCAATTGTTGGACCCTAGAGGGGGGGTGATTAGGGTCAAGAGGCTCTAATATATGATAAAAAATAAACACAAGCAAACCACAAAATAGAAATGCAATTTAAAGTAAGTGAGATAGGGTTAGGAATTGTTATCCTTGACGCGCGATGTGTTAACGAGGTTCGGCCCGCTGACCTACGTCCCCGCTCCCCACTCTCGAGGAGAAATCCACTACACACCCGGTTTGGAAGCCGGAACTTCGTCTACACAGTGATTCCACACGATCTCTCACTACCTACACAGTTGATCTCACAGATCACACTCCCTCACAGTCGATCTACACAAGATCTCACTCACAGCAGCAGAAGATAAATGCAAGACACTCTCTTTACACAAGCCCCTATAGCAAAGAGAAGAGTACTGAAGCTGGGAAGTGAAACACACACAAGAACTCAGAAGAACAAGTTTGATTTGAAAATTTTCTCAGGAAGAAACAGAGCTCTCTGGTTCTCTTTCAAAACGGAAGTCTAGGGTTTAAATAGAAGATATTAATCAATTTAAAAACATAACCCAATCTTCCCAATTAAGAAAATAATCTCCTTTTCAGACCATTACCACAGACTGTGCCAAACACGGTTAAGTGTAAGCACAGCAAACGAGGCAATCGACCGTTTGAAAAAAGTCGCGGCTGAAACGAAGAAGAATTTCGGTTGACCGAAGGGAATTTCGGTCGACCGAAAAAATGCTTCGGTCGACCGACCAAAAATTCAGTCGACCGCGAACAGCGTTGAAAACTTGGAAAACAAACAGAGCCATCATCGGTCGACCGGCGCGGTCGACCGATATAGAAATCGAGATTTCGGTCGACCGCACCGGTCGACCGACAACCTCTCTGGAAAATACTGACGAAAGATCATAGGAGCGGTCGACCGGCCCGGTCGACCGCTTTCTGATATATTGCTGAAACTGATTTTTGACCCAACTTAAAATATTTGCAATCTGAAAATTTTGAAACTTTGTAAAATGTTTTTAATACTAAAAACAAACTGTTTGGAAAAAGAATTTTGCAGATAGGTCCTCATACTTGTGATAAATATTTTGTGAAAAAACGCTTAAAAACATAAGTATGAAAACGTGTGTGTGATTCCCAATAGCTTCAAGTAAAATCAGTAACTTTTTGCCTACATTTTAGCTCTAGAGAGAAAATAAAAAACTAGCTAATATCCTCACATAGAATACAGTTCTTGAGTCTTGATAGCTTTAAGTTTGATGAAGCTTCTTTATGGATTTGTTGTTCTTGAATTAACATTGTTTCATCATTATGCCTCCTCCTCCTTTGGATATCATCGTTGTAGCATATATTCCATCCATCCTCCATACATGGCACTAACGAGCTTGATAAATGAATTTACTACATTTGCACTCAATAAGCCATTAGTACCGTTAATGGTGGTTGTGAAACATCATCAAAACATAAGGGCTAACAACCTTCACTGTAGCATCCTCTAAGATCACTTGATATCCTGCTGCCTCCAAAGTCCCAAGAGAAATGATGTTTTTCGTCAACTGCGACACGAACCTCACTTCTTTTAATTCCCTCACTACACCATCATGCATCCTAATCCGGACTGAACCAATACCACCAATAGGGCATACGTGGTCATTACCTATAAGCACGACATCCCCTCTTTCCAGCTCCTCAAAGCTACTCTTAGGACAGATGTGATATGTAGCTCCCGAATCCATCATCCATTCCATGGAATCCGCATAGCAAACCGACGGTAAAGCAGGGCATGAATAACCTGAAGAATCTGAATCTGAATGCTCACCAATAGCTTTTGCAACATTCACCTCTGAAGCTTGTGCAGCTTTTCCCTTATTCTTCCCGGTTTTTTCTTTCCACTTTGGGCAGTCAATCTTCCAATGTCCTTCTTCTTTACAATACCGATATTGATTCCTACCAACACTCTTATAGGCACTTCTATTCCTTGATTTTGAGCGGTTGAACTGGCGACGGTTTGGATCTCGGCCTCAAACTGCTAACGCATCTCCTGATGCCTTCTCGGAGGGTTCACCATCACTCTTCCTCAACTCATAGTTCACCAAAGCTGAGGTCACCTCCTTGTAGCTGACTGTAGTTCTTCCATTGATCATAGTGAGAACGAACGTACCATAATCATCTTTGGGCAACGAACACAGAAGTAGCATCGTCTTGTCTTCATCCTCAACTATAATGTCCACATTGGCCATATCTGAAAGTAGCTTAGTGAAGTTGTTGACATGCTCCCTGATGAAAACTTCCCTCTTCATCTTGAACTGGTAAAATATCTTCTTCAAGTGAAGCCGATTCTCAATGCTCTTCGTAAGATATTTCTCATTAAGTGTTTCCCACATCTTCTTCGCCGACGTCTCGTTCATGACATCATAAATAAGATCCGGTGTCAAGCATGACCTAATAACACCACAAGCTCTACTGTTCATCTTCCTCCAAACCTTATCCTTCATATCTGCGGGTTTCTCTTTTAACTCAAGAGTCTCCTCCAAATTCTGTGCATCCAAGGCAACCATCACCTGACACCTTCACAATCCAAAATTGATCTTGCCGTCAAACTTCGGAACACCAATCTTTGTGTTATTGATGCTCAGACTCTGTATCGCCTTTGTAAGAGACGAACCTGACGTGTTTGCATCTCCCATGTTGTCGATCTAGCTCTGATACCAATTGTTGTGCGCGGCGGAAGCTTTTCTTGTGCAACACGAACAATAACTCGAACTAAGTCACAACTAATATGCAAACACAATCACATCAAGAACAAACAATTTACGTAGTTCGGAAAGTTGCCTACGTCCACGGGGCAAGGGGGAGGGAGTTCTTACTATTAGAAATCAGAGAATACAAGTAGACAAAAACCGAAGCCCAGCCCAGAAATCATCGATGTCGATCGCGACGGTCGACCGAATCACAAACCCGAGAGCTAAATCCTTTACAGTCATTCGCGGTCGACCGCGGCGATCGACCGCCATCAACTCCGAATCTCAGTAAGTCTGCGTGCACGTTTGCGGTCGACCGCCAGCCTGTCTGACTTCTGTCTGGCTGATTCTCTACTTTTTCCTGTAATTCTTCAAAAAGTTATGACTATTGGAAGCACATTTTCAAACCTATAAATAGTTTATGTTTTCAGATATCTAAAAACAATTCTTTTTTTGAATCTTTTTTAATCAAAAAATATCTGCAATATTACAAACTTGTTTCACAACGAATTAAGGAAAATTCCAGATTTGCTTACTGGACTTGTTTCACAACGAATTAAGGAAAATTCCAGATTTGCTTACTGGAATTTTCATTTTCTGTTGTATCCTGAGAAGAAAATTTAATTAAGGAAAATTCCAGATTTGCTTACTGGAATTTTCATTTTCTGTTGTATCCTGAGAAGAAAATTTGCCTTAACCCGAAGCAACTTTCAATATCAAGTGGGGGCAAATATTTCTTTAATGAAAGTGTTTCACGCCTCAGAATTTCTGTCTCCTTCGTTTTTTTAAAAATAACACTTTTGACATACTCAATTTGCTAAAAACTAGGTTAAAAATCGCCCGTATTTTCTAGACTAAAAAGGAGCCATTAAACTGGTTGTATTTTGATCCACCTCTTTCCATGGATCATGTACAATTTTCCAAACAGAGCCTAAGAAGTAAGAGCCCAAAATTTTGTCGAATAGTTAAGAGGATAGAGGAACCGTAGGCTTTTGAAGGAGAAAGATGAGAGAGATACAAATGAACATAAGAAATTAGAGAGAGACGCCGGAGGAGAAGAACGCGACCCGTTTAAAATGAGCTCGATCTGACTGATGATACGAGCATGGGTATAATAATCCATTAGAACACTTGTTTAAAAGTTGGATCAATTTTTTCTTCGAGTTCCATTTATATCCTTTCTCATATTGTTCTTTCGTTCGGTTATGTCCCTTTACTATGAACCGATGATTGAGGGTATTTTAGGGAGACACAAGCCTACTTTCATCATTCCCTGTTCATTCCCCTGCTCTTTTACCCTCTCGGCTTTTTCATACTAATGTGAACACCGTGAAAAGCACATCATTTTTTTTCGCTACAGTAATTCCGGTTTTAAATGTTATCGTAATAATTTTGAATTGCTACTAGCTGCTACAGTAATAATACTACAGTAAATGCTAATGTAGCATTACTGTAGCATAAATAGTAAATGTTGGGTTCTCCCTGTACAGAGGAGTAGATGTATGTGAGCTTGGGGTTGTGGGCATTTTGGGTAGTTTGTACATGAAATCTCACCTTTCCTTTTGAGTTTTTTTAATTAAAAAAATTCCCTGCCGTGATGGGATGAGGTAGAGGTGCCCCCTCCATTCATTTAAAATTTTCCAATTGAAGGTCCATTCTAATTCTAAGCATCTAACTATTAAATGGGAAAGAGCACTAGCAAAATAATAGATAGATTACAAGGAATTGATCACGCACCATATTCAAACATAATTATATGATGGGTGACGGATCTGCCCTAAAACTGATGTCCAAATCTAATTGGGGATGATTGAGAAGAATGAATGCTCTATTCTTGCAATTGAAAATACTTGGTTGTAATTTTAACCAAGGGAAAAGTATTGATAGTTTTGCTTTTTTTTTTTTTGGCGTGGTGAGGGAAATCCCCACGATCCTTTGGGACCATAAGTACCAAGTTCAAGGATTGGCTAAGGAGTACTCCTTAACGCATAGCCTCAGTTATTCTACAAAATTAAATTCGTGGGAGAGAGTCGCCTGAGACGTTAGAGTACTACCTATAGGTAGCTACCATCTCGGCTAGACCCCCTTGGGTGATTGCTTTCCAATATTGATTAATGACCTTTAACTATGGTATTTAGGGTATTTGTATATGAGAATTTGTGAAGCTTGAGCTGTTTTAGCTTCAATTCTTTGTGGGGTTTGGATTGAACAGTAGCTGTATTATTTGAGCACAGGTGTTAAGTCTCCTGAATGTCATGAAGCATCCAAGTAGGGTCCTCTAAAAAATTAGATTTATGCATCTGGCTATATTTTGTATATGCGCATGATGTTGTGCGCGGTGAAAATTTTGGCAGCACCAGATGAGAGTAGATCTCAACTAAATCCCTGTTTCACAAAGGAAACAAGAACCGAAAGTAATATATCTCAACAAAATGGGATATACACTATTCCTCTCATCAATTCTAGGACTGACTTGTTGAGGGAACTTAAACAAGCTATTACAAATCACAGCAAGACAACGAATTTTACGTGGTTCGGCAAGATGCCTACGTCCATGGGACAAGGAGGGGGGAGATCTACTATTAGAGAGAGAGAATACAAATAAGGTTTACAATCATACAAATTAAACCCTCAAACAAGCTCTCAAATCTCACACAAATATCTCCCTCAAAAGGATGCTCAAACTCTAAAAACAGCTGCACAAAACTCCTCTTCAAAACAGCAACTATCCTCTGTGTTTTCACCAAGCCCAGCCGCAAAACCTTCTATGATTGTCCCCTGCCTTGCACTAAACCCTAGGAACAAATTATTGTTCCTATTTATAGCCTGTAGCCTGGCCGTGTGTGGATGTGGCCGTATGTGTGGGACTAATATCTAAATAACCCAAAAATGTTATATCCTTTTGATGTTAATTTTTTGTTTATTTACAATTTTGTACATAACGAAAGAGGTATCCAAACTAGTGTTGTCACTGCTTTTAAGGTGGATAAATTTTATATGATAAATTTTTGATAATATTTTATAGTGCTTAAATATTTGCATTTATCTTGCAATAGTGGAGCCTCTAATTTTATTTCTTCCTCCTTATCTCCATAGTTGAACTTAGAGCGCTTACCGAGAGATATACTGATTTTAGACGCCGCTACAGCAGAATATTCTCTTAAACCTTGTGTTTCACTTGTCACAAAATTTGAGCTTAATGGTCAAAGAGAAAAGGTGTTTATAGCTAAAACTCACCTGTCTGCGAAATCTGAGCTCTCCAGGATAATGTAGGTATGTATTAACGTATAAATATCACTTCATCGAGTTGAATTTTCAAAAGCAAAAAACACACAATGTGCTGAATTTTCACTTACTATTAGTTAAATCTAAAGTTAGCAGCTTTAACTCATAGTAAGTGAAAATTCAGCACATTATGTGTTTTTTGCTTTTGAAAATTCAACCCGATGAAGTGGTATTTATATGTTAATACATACCTACATTATCCTGGAGAGCTCAGATTTCGCAGACATGTGAGTGTTAGCTATAAACACCTTTTCTCTTTGACCCTTAAGCTCAAATTTTGTGACAAGTGAAACACAAGGTTTAAGAGAATATTCTGCTGTAGCGGCGTCCAAAATCAGTATATCTCTCTATAAGTGCTCTAAGTTCAACTATGGAGATAAGGAGGAAGAAACAAAATTAGAGTTTCCACTATTGCAAGATAAATACAACTATTTAAGCACTATAAAATATTACCAGAAAATTTGTCACATAAAATTTATCCCCCTTAAAAGCAGTGGCAACACCAGTTTGGATACCTCTTTCGTTATGTACAAAATTGTAAATATACAAAAAATTAACATCAAAAGGATATTATATTTTTGGTTTATTTAGATATTAGTCCCTCAAATCTTCAATAGCTTCATATTAGTCCCTCAAATCTTTGAAATTTCTCATAAGTCCATCAAATCCTATGGGATCTTGCAATTTCATCCTTCTAGGAAAGGCCCAAATCATAGTTAGGAATAAAGAGCTACATATACTACCATACATAAGTACAATATCTACCAAATATTGCAGAGATGGATTAAGGAGGAAATATGCTGCTATAATTAACAAAATTAAATAACAACATTATCTTTCTACGAAGGCAATTATGACTTGAATGGCAAATGCTTGCAACAACATGAGAAGAACAAATATACCAAGAGATAGAACTTGAAGCATGATAAATTGGTGGCAGTCCTTATTTTTATTTTTAGAAAGATGTCCTTCCCTTTTGTCTATAATTAACAAATTAGGGTTGATTCTTATTCCTATTGGAAGAAGCCAAGATGTCGTTATCAAATGCATCCAGAAAGACCAATCGAACGATAAATAGACAGATTGCAGATATATAGAAACATGAGCCATTCCTTAGGTTTAACTCAGCAAGATATATAATTACTTGAGAAAATATCACAATGGTATATATAATTTATGGGCTTTTTAGAATTTCTTTTATTTCTTTTTGTGTTTTTCCCCTTGAAGCAGACCGGTTTTTCTGTTTTCTCAGTCTGATGAAAGCTGGAATATGTTTCTATTGGGAGGAGTTTCTAATGAGAAAATCCCAAACATTGGTGACAATGTGTTGTTGTGCTTTTCATTTTTGGTTTTTGGATATTTTGTATGTGACATGTTATGAGTGGGTCTGAAAATTATGCTAACAATTTGGATACTTCCAATAAGAAACTATTACTAAACATAAAACAGTAACGATGCATAAGAGAATATCATGCAATCCAAAAGATCACATACATGTAGGAATCATATTGTAAGCTTTTTCACATGAAAGGTAAGAGAACTGATGGTACAAATCAACAATCATATAACAGACATCTTAGACGTTCATATTTCACTTAATTAATGCATCAAGAGCATCCAAAAAAAGGCTACATAAAATAAGCAATGATATAACACGTAATAAGGACTCTACTACAAAGATTCATGTTTCTAATTCAGGAACCTCTTCATACTTTTTTGACACAAAAAGAACTATTTCATATCATACTTGTCAAAGCTCTTACACTCACTAATATGTAAATGGAAGATCATATTTTGACATAGTAAACAATCATATAATTAACACAAAATAATCATATACTTAACACATAACAAAATACTAGAGATCTCGGATGGGCACATTTAAATTACTATTTGAGGTCATCTCAAAAATTCCCCTCAAAAGCTACATTGGAAATAACAACTATTCAGTAACTAATACAATATAAAAAATGACAACTACACTACTCGGCGCTAAGATGGTCTTGCTGAGGTGTATTCCCCATAGATGTTGGGAACGTAGGACACCATAGTGAACTGCAACCCGGGTTCAGTCGTCCCGAATTCTTGGTGGAGCACGACCCGATTCACTAATTCTAGCGACCCAATTTAGGATTCAATCCAACTAAAATCTTGAGAAAATTAACTCTTTCTCAAAAGAATAAATGAAAAATAACATGTGAAATTAAGTAAATAAAGTATGCATACCTTAATTGCAACATGATTCTAAATGTTCTTTTACCATTATTATTATCAAGGAGTATATTTCTCAAACATAACTCTTACAAAACATTTGATTCCTACATCTCAGGGTTCAAACCTAAAACATGCCAAGTTCCATGGCGTGCCCTATAAGCCTAATTCATTGTACCTGATTCCAAATGAGTGGTGTACCACGCTCTCGTATCCATCCCGTGAACCGGAACGAAATGGATTCTATACAACTTAATTACCATTACTCTTAATTGTCTTTTATGTTCATAAGTAAAAGCTGTCAAAAATATCAAATTTCTAAATATACTTATCTTCCAGTTTTTTTTATATACACCTCTTTCAACCCATCTGAGAAAAAGAAGGAATGACATTATGATTTTCACCATGAAACAGGTGGGCATTGTACTGAAGGGCATAGTTGATGCAAAGCCTTGATCATGGTGGGCCAATACAACAATACTAGTTCAAAAAATCCAGATTATTCAGCATATATGCTATCTATTATGAATAAGAATTATATTTGTAATTTTTCAGTCACAACTAGATTAAACTTGTTGTTGGATAAAAGTCAGAGAAGAGCATCGTTAAGAGTATAGTATCTCAACTCCTTGTTTATTATTATAAGGGAAAATATAACTTGAAGGGAGATAGCAACCACATGTCCTTAAATTTATTGATCCTCTTAAAAACAGAATTCATGGGCTCATTTCTCAACCATCCTATGACTAATAAATTTACAATTAGACCTAGTGAGTTGATAAACTTAGCAAATTTCAACGCTCACACCCAGAACTTCCTTACACTGAGTTATGGGTTGAGAAGAATTAAATGACTACTAACAACTGAGCAAGGGACTAAAGACTAATGAGCAATTTCAAAACTCTAACATGGAATTATTGAAGATTTGAGGACAAATATCTAAACAACAATAGATGTTTATTAATTACCTTAAGCAAGTATCGAAAGTTGTATTTAGCAAGCTCTTGTTCCATATAATGTACGAAGTGCCGTTTTTGAACCTGCAAAGCAAAACCTCAATTGAGTGTCTTATTACAAACTACAAGTAATCCCAAATAGTTAAACCGCACCTACTGAAAACATAAAATATCCAGAGATATCGTTTTAATCTCTGCAACGATATTTTTTAATCGGTATGTCCAACATAAAAATGGGCAACTCTCATAACAAAAAAGTTTCTTCACAAACTTGTCAGCTAGAACATTATAGGACAGTACCGGCAGATGTGTATCACCAGACCTTTTTTTTAAGTTTCGAGCCTACTCCTTACAACAAAATTAGGCGCATCTCGTGGTCGCTTTATCTCCTTGTTCTTTATGGTGACCGTCATGGTCTTGACTAGGTTGCCTTTATTCAACAGATGGCAAGTCATCGTAATCAGTGACCCAACGTCGGCATCCACAGGAATATAATAATTGTTGTGAGAGATAAGTTGAACAACTGATCATTTCCTAATTATCAAACAGATCAATTACTCAATTTATTAGTATATTTACCCATTTCACATCACCTCACCTCACTGGAATCATTAAGCTAAGGGTTTTTTTCGATATTAGTCCCTTAAATCTTTAGTAATTTGATATTAGTCCCTTAAATATGTGTATTTTGATTTTAGTCCCTCAAATTGCTTAAGGTTGTTGATAGAAGACGTTGTGGTTAATTAGGGTTAAATGAGATAAAATATTCTATCAAGATTAACGGAATATTCCATCAACTCCATCCACCCTCTCTCCCCTCCCCTCTCCCCCTCCCCACCCTCCTCCAGGCTCCTCCGCCACCCTACCTCCCCCCTCACCAAGCTCGTCGCGCTCTTCCTCCAGCCCTCGTCGCCCCGTCGGCCTCCGCCCGCCCTCATCTACTCCGCTTTCCCTCGCCCCGCCCGCGCACCCCCACTACCTCCTCCCCGCTCTCAGAGCCTCTCCACCCTGGACCGCCCCCCAGCCTTCCAGCATTGTCCTCGTCTCGCCTCCTCGCCATCCCTCTTTGATGACACCTCGCCCTTTCCAATCGCCTCGAATCCTACCCTTCGCGCTCCTTGTTTCCGCCTCCCGTCGCCCCCATCCTCCCGAAGCCTAGCCCTCGCCTCATCCTCGCCTCTGCGCGCACAAAGCCCAGTTCCCCCCTGCTCCACGCTCCCTGGCTGTGGGCAGCCACCCCTAATCGAAATCCAAGCTCTGCCCTCACTGCCGCTCCTTCATCAAACTCGCTCCCCTTCCTCCATGCTCCTCCTCAATCCCACCTAATTCCCGAACCTTATCTACCTCCTCGTCCCGCCCCCCCCCCACTCCCTCCGCTCCGCCTCTACCCCACTCGTCGCTCCTGCTCGCCTTCCACCTCCTCTCCAATCCTTGCCCTAACCATCTCCTCTCCTCTTTCCAATCCACATACCATGGTTAGTTTTAATCTAACCATGGTTATGACTTTTAAATGGAAATAGTAACAAAAGGACTTTTATCAACAACCTTAAGTAATTTGGGGGACTAATATCAAAATACACATATTTAAGGGACTAATATCAAATTACTACAGATTTAAGTGACTAATATCGAGAAAACCTTAACCAAAATATTCCACATATTATTAAGGGAGTGGGCTTACTATGTGTAAACGCAGCTATAATCCCTGGGGTCGAATACCGAGTTTCTGGAGACCGGCTTTCCCTCACCAGAGGGGATCCGACCATCGGTACGAAATCGTCTATATTTAACAATGAAAGCTCGTGAGGACCGCAAGGATTTCGCTGAGCCATTGTTTGTGTGGGTTTTAGGGTTTTGTCAACGGCGTGAAAATGAAAAGGAGAGGTGAATGGAGGTTTTGAGGGGAGTTATACGGGTTAAGTTAAATAATTAACATTCCTACCTCAAAATTAAATAATTTACATTTCTACCTCAAAGCTGGAGCGCAGATCCCCTTGGAACCAATCATGCGGGAATCATATGCAGATCGCACAATCGGTTGACACACGTGCATATCCCACTCACTCGTGAATAGCGATTCCCGTCCAATTAGAACCTTATTTCTTAACTACGAGTCGTTACCATCCAAGCAATGTTTTGTTATTTAAAACTAATTTTTATGGACACTATTTAAAGAATTTTATAGTGAGAAATGTGGAACTTAATCCGATTAGATAATTAAAAAAATTTAAGAACATTATAATTTTTCTCTCCAATTAAATGTGTAACTTCATCTGATTAAATAACAAATTAAGAATATTATAATTTTTCTCTCCAATTAACTGATTTGTCAAACTATTTTAGAAAAATTGTGTCATTGCCCCCAAAAGCAAAATTTTCATGTACTTCAGCCCCTTTTAACTTTTTCTCATGTGGTTCAGTCCTTAAATTCGAGATTTATGTTCTGTAGTCCTCTTTTAGCAATTATTATCTGCCAACTAAGCATAACAGAAAATAAAAAATTAAAAAAATCCTAAAATATCATTATCTCCTCTATTCTTTCATGTTAAGTCTAAAAGCAAGTTGGCGTAGACTTAACATGAAATTCTATCAAGTCTATTTCATGTTAAGTCTAATTAATTCATTTTAAGTCTAATTTAAATCATATTACGTCTAATTCAACTTGTTTCAAGTTTAATTTAATTCATGTTAAGTCTAATTCAATTTTTTTTAAGTCTAATTTCATGATAAGTCCAATTTAATTCATAATAAGTCTAATTTAATTTATTTTAAGTCCAATTTAAATCATGTTAAGTCTAATTCAACTTGTTTTAAGTCTAATTTAAATGGACTTAACATGAAATTAGGCTTAAAATAAATTAAATTAGACTTAAATGAACCAAATAAATCTAATTTAATTCCTTTTATGTCTGATTTTAATCCAATTTAGTGTTAAGTCCAATTTAGTTCATGTTAAGTCTAGTTAAGTTCATGTTAAGTCCAGTTTGAATCGTGTTAAATCCAGTTTGGTTCGTGTTAAGTTCAGTTTAAATTATTTTAAGTCTAATTTAAATTATTTTAAATCTAATTTAAATCTTATTAAGTCTAATTTAAATCTTGTTAAGTCCAATTTAATTCATGTTAAGTCTAATTCAACTTGTTTTAAATCTAATTTCATGTTAAGTCCGATTTAATTCATATTAAGTCTAATATAATTCCTTTTAAATCTAATTTAAATCATGTTATGTCTAATTCAACTTATTTTAAGTCTAAAAATAAGTTGAATTCATGTTAAGTCTATTTCAACTTATTTTAAGTCTAATTTTATGTTAAGTCTAATTTTACTCCATGTTAAGGCTAATTTGATTGTTGTCAAATCTAATTTAATTCTTTTTAAGTCTAATTTCATGTTAAGTCCAACTTGATTCGTGTTAAGCCTAATTCAGTTCATGTTAAGTCTAATAACATTTCATGTTAAGTCTAATTTTATGTTAAGTCTACCTTGATTCGTGTTAAGTCTAAATTCAATTCATGTTAAGTCTAACAACAGTTCATGTTAGGTTTAGTTTCATGTTAAGTCTAACTTAATTCGTGTTAAGTCTAATTTTAGTTTATGTTTAATCTAAATTCAATTCATGTTAAGTCTAATCATAGTTCATGTTAAGTCTAATTTGATTCGTATTAAGTCTAAATTCAGTTCATGTTAAGTCTAATAACAGTTCGTGTTAGGTCTAATTTTAATCATGTTAAATTCATTTTAAGCCTAATTTAAATCATGTTAAGTCTAATTCAACTTTTCTTAAGTCTAATTTCATGTTAAGTCCAATTAAATTAGATTTAAAACAAGTTGAATTAGGCATAACATGATTTAAATTAGACATAAAAGAAATTAAATTAGACTTAATATGAATTAAATTAAACATAACATGAAATTAGACTTAAAACGAAGTTGAATTAGACTTAACGTGAATTAAATTAGACTTGAAACAAGTTGAATTAGATATAACATGATTTAAATTAGACTTAAAAGGAATTAAATTATATTTAACATGAACCGAATTAGAGTTAACATAAAATAAACTTTCATGTTAAGTCTAATTCAACTTGGTTTTAGACTTAACATGAAAGAATAGAGGTGATAATGGCATTTTGGAGTTTTTTTACTTTTTATTTTCTCTTTATTTCTAGTTGGCAGATAATAATTGCTAAAAAAGGGAGTGCAGAACATAGATTTCTAATTTAAGGGCTAAACCACATAGGAAAAAGTCAAAGGGGCTGCAGCATAATAAGATTTTGCTTTTAGGCCCATATATATATATATGAGAAAAATGAGTATGCTTGGTACTAAGCACAAGTTTTTATGTTTGGTACCAAGCACAAATTTTTGTGCTTGGTAGTGAGATGATATATTCCCCTCCACTCATTAAAATCGGGGCCCACATTCACATGGATTAGGGAGTGGTTAAGAATTAGAATGAGTGGAGAGGAATATAACACTTCACTACCAAGCACAAAATTTGTGCTTGGTACCAAGCATACCCATTTATCTTATATATGGCAAAATGATCAAATTGATATATTTTGTTTATCCACAGTGACAAGTTAGCATATAATTTTTTTTTTGGTACCACATTGGTATATTTTCTTTACTCCGGCGATAAATAGGCCTTAAGTTAGGTCTATTTAAGGCTTATTTGTTGTCAGAGTTAAGAAAATATATCAATGTGGTACCGAAAAAAATTATATGCCAACTTATCACTTTGAGAAAATTATATGTCAAACTGTCACAGCTATTATTAATATGGTACCGGAGTAAAGAAAATCTTCACTTGTCCCTTTCTTCTTCTAACTTCCTCCTTAACATCAATGATATTCTAAATCTCTTTCGTAGTATAGCTTGTTCACGGCTACTATTAATCGGTTACCATATGAAGTCGTTCTTTGTTGCATTTGATTCTTAATCGTTGTTTGATGATGAGTCCTCACCATCATTCTTTGACTGTAAGGAAACATGTTCGATCTTCCAATAAGGAAGGTTCTCTAACACTAATGGTATAGAAATGAGCTTCAAATGATGGGGTGAGGAGTGACGACAAAGTCAGCCATGGCAGGTGTTATTTGATGATAGTCGTGGACACAGAGGCGAAGCTAGAAATTTTATCTTGGGCCCCAAAAATCTTGGATTGATATAGAGAACCCTTAGGGCAAAAATTCTAAATCTCTTTCTTCCCCATTTACTTGGATGGCATACTATTAATGCTAGAGAACCTTCATTATTAGAAGATCGATCATGTTTTCTTGCAGTCAAAGAATGATGGTGAGGACTCACCATCAAACAATAATTAGGAATCAAAGGCAACAAAAAACTACTTCATATGGTAACCGATTAATAGTAGTTGTGAACAATATACTAAGAAAGAGATTTAGAATTTTATTGATGTTAAGGAGGAAGTTAGAAGAAGAAAGGGACAATGGAAGATTTTCTTTACTCCAATACCATATTAATAGTAGCCGTGACAGTTTGGCATATAATTTTCTCAAAGTGACATGTTGACATATAATTTTTTTCCAGTATCACATTGGTATATTTTCTTTATTCCGGCGACAAATAGGTTTCTTTAGGCCTATTTGTCGCCGGAGTAAAGAAAATATACCAATGTGGTACCGAAAAAAAATTATATGCCAACATGTTATTAAGGGTAAACAAAATATACTAATTTGATGATTTTGCCTATACACACACAGAGAGACACACGCCTGCTATTTCTTTCAATGACCATAATAAAAATTCTAACAAATGATCAATCAATTGTTTTTGAAAGGACGTATTTACCTGTTATTTCTTTTTCTGAAGCCACCCATTCCCTAGTAAAGCCTGAATCTTCCTATAACAATCTCCAAATTTTGCTGCAACCAGTGATACCTGCACGTTACAAAAAAATTACAGAAAATATATCGCGATAACCAAAAGTTCAGATATAGTTGAAAATTATACGGAAACCAACATATTGATAAATTTCTCTCGAGAATCATATAGAAGGGCAGCCTCTCAGAGGAAATAAATAAATATCCTGAATACAAGAAGGCATTTGAAAACTGTAGCAAAACAATCTAGTCTAAGCCTGTTTTCTCTCACCCGTGTTATTTATGGTGAGTCCTTGGAGAAGAAGAGAAATCACAAATTGAAATGCAAGGAGAAAGGGGAAAAAGAAAGAAATTACTTACA
>NC_033801.1:124666279-124688978 GCF_001876935.1 Asparagus officinalis | reverse complement strand
TTGGTAGAGAATCACCAGCAAACGGCGACAATGAGGAACCACCAGTGAATGGTAAATTAGCGCGTTTGCAAATATGTAGAGGTAAATTAGCAAATATGCAAACATGAGAGCACGTTCGCAAGTAGAATAGATTTGAGGGGTATACTGGTTTATATATAAAAATCTTTCAACTTTAGACTTTAACAAGAGTGACCCACATAATCTATGTGGTACAATATTAGATGAGCGTAATTTAGATAGGCTGTGCTTAGAGCTTCTCCAATGGGTAAATTAGATTTTGCAGCCCCAGCGAGCTCCAACCCAGCTCCAACTCCGGCTGCAAAATGCAGCCGGAGGAAATGAGACTGTAAATATGCAGCATCTTCCCCAAATTTGCAGCTAACTGCAAACTTTTTAAATCCCCACTTTGCCTTTTTAATGATTTGTAAACATTTACTTATTACTTCCATATCCTTTTTTATTAATAACTAGTAATTTAAAATCAACATAAGTTTATTTCTATTGATTATTTTTAAATAAAAATTTTACATTTGAAAATGTTTTGTCGATACCTTCAAAATGAGACTAATATTGAATAATATTAATTAAGATATAAAATTTTAAGAACCAAGTAATTATAATTTTAGTATTAATTTATAATATATGTTATATTTTAAATTAATTCATATAAATTTTTATCATTTTATATTTTTATATTTTCAAAATTATTTAAAGTATTATGTAAATAATTATTTAATAATATGTATTTTAGAAATGGAGTTTGATATAGAGGGGAGTGGTTGAAGTTACACATCTCTAAAAAAGAATATACCATGGTATATTCTTTGGAGAGGCTGCAAAATACAACCTCCCCATTGGAGATGCTCTTAATACATATAAGATGATGTATCATGTATCTACTACATCTACATGAATAGGATTTATCATAAAATATACTGAAAAGACCAAACTTTTGCAGAATTCTAGAGATGATTGAAAAATATAAAGAAACCGACGTACTGATTTATTTTTCTCAAGAATCACATAGAAAGGCAGCCTCTAGAGGAAATAAATAAATATCTTGGAAACAAGAAGGTGTTTGAAAAGTGTAGACAATTTAAGTTCAAACCTTTTTTAGCTCACCCGTATATATCATACAAGGCACGCTCTGTTTCAAGTCCTTTGAGAAAGAGAGAAACAACAAATTTTTTAAACGCGAGAAGAAAATAAAACAAAAAGCCAGATTAACACACTCTAAATTCATGTAAACAATAGAATATTGTCTCTGCCACTGAAAGGGAAAAAAATAAAAAATAAAAAGAACAAGGGAAAGAAGAAATCTAACCAACTTAGATAAGGGGAGTAACTTGCAAGATGCAAAAATTATTTTTGAACTCTCTCAATTGGAGTTGAGTTGGTCGGTCGAGAGCAAACGCCTCTCTTTTTTAAAGAGCTTCATCACGTGACAAGACTCTTTCGGATCCCATGAGTGATGAGATTCGATATCATTTTTTATCACTGCAGGCGCTGTCGACGTTTGGATCGTACTGATCACTGACCGCAGAGTTCACAGTCTCGTGAAGTCCAGGCTGTCCAGCCCACAAGAGTGGGCCCCACCAAGTAAGCACGCAGAAGGTTTTAAAGTGAATTTAACATGAGGCTTTTAAGTTGGTGGGATTGGGTTTGAGCATTGCCGGATGCGTTCTTCATATTTTCTTAATTTCCTCACATCTTCTACACATATTTGAAATATATAAGCCCTTTATTTTTGGATAGATTCACGAAATTCTTTTGACACTTTGCCCATAGGGGACTCTACTTGTTAAAAATAATAATCGTACGTCTCTTTATCTAGAGTATAAAATGGTCACAAAATTTCACTCGGAGGGTCTATCTGCAAAAAATGAAAGTAGAGAGAAGTAAGTATCATCTTATTTATTGTTAAACCCACAAAACTGTAAACATCATACGCTCATTTATTTATACTTTCTTCTATCACCATTGACAAGTTCCAGCTATATATATTTTCGAGTTTCTATGTTTTTGACTAATTAATATGACGCATTATCAGTATTATTCCTAAGAAAATGTGACTTTAAGGGGGTGTTTGTTTCAAATCCCAAAATTTCAAGATATGGATTTCAACATAGAATTTGAAATCCATAAATTTTTTGGTGGTTTTGGGATCTCTAAAATGTTGTTTGTCTCAACAAAGTTTTAGGATATGAAATACCAAAACTTAGGATGTTTTGTTTGTTTCAAACTTAAATTATAGCATTACAAATTTTAGAATTTGAAATCCCAAATTGTAGCAAACAAAATTTTTGATCACCAAAATAATGATTGGTGAATTTAAGAATTTTTGGTGAGCTTACCCCCCATAAAAAAACAAAAACTCTTGTATTTACTCTTCAAGCAAGCCCAGCAAGTCCAGCACAATCAAGTCCAGCAAGCATACAAGGCATTCTATAATAATGATGTAGAAGAATAAGGAGGTAATGTAGCCAAATCAAAAGCAACAAACCCAGCAACCCAGCAACCCAACACACAGACCTCCTGCGGAGTTAATGCACAGACCTCCAGCAACAAATGCTCAAGCACAAGCCACCAAAAAAAAGCACAAGCCATCAAGATATGGTCAACAAGCAAACTGTATATGAGAGTCAAAAATTGAACACATGCCCCTTTAACAAAAAATTAAACAAAACCTGTATATGATACTGTGTACAAAAGTATGGTTGTGGCTCAAAATTAACCAAAACCTGTATCTGAGAATGTGTACAAAAGTATGGTTTGTTTCAGGCCCCAAAAGTCTTTCCCCAAATCAGACTAGTTGAAACAAAATATACACTCAACGATTGGATCCTCATAACTTGCTAGTATGGTTCAAGCTTTTCTGCATAAAGAAAAACAAAGGAATAAAGTACATAGAACAAATATTGCACATGAATGAGATTACCAATAAATTTGAAGTAACCAAACCACAAATATCTAGGGAAAAGACTTACCTGTGTACAAAATTATGAATACCAAGGCTCATAGAATAATGATGTAGAAGAATAAAGAGCTAATGTAGCCAAATACTAAGGCAACAAACCCAGCAACCCATTGCACCAGCATGAAATCTCTTAATAGGACCAAGTTAGGGGCTCAGATATAGGTATTAAAATTGAATACATGGATTGCCTCATCTATCAATGGTGTTGCAATGTAGGTTGCAATCAAATGAATGGATTGCCTCACCGAACATTGTCGATGCAATATAGGTTGCAATCACATGAATGAATTGCCTTACCTAACATTGTAAATGCAATGTAGGTTGCATTCTCATCCTAGATTGCCCTACCTAAACATAGCAAAACATTGTAGATTGCATTCTCTTAACTAAGACCATCATCATTGCCCACTTAGAAGAATACAAAGTAGCCATTGAAACAAATACACTTGTATTTACCCTTCAAGCAAGCCCACAACTCTATAAAATGAAACTGAAACTGAAAAATAAGCTGACTCAAAGTCTGCCAGCGACAACTCTATAAGATGAAACTGAAACTGAAAAATAATCTGACCCAAAGCGGAGTCTCATATACATGTTAGCTCAGTCAAAGTCACCAGCGACAACCACGTCCAGCAAGCATACAAGGCATTATAGAATAATGATGTAGAAGAATAAGGAGGTAATGTAGCCAAATCAAAAGCAACCAACCCAGCAACCCAGACCACCAGCGGCAAAAACACAGACCTCCAGCGACAAAAGCTCAAGCACAAGCCACCAAGTTTAAAGCACAAGCCATCAAGAACAAGTCAACAAGCGAACTGTATATGAGAGTCACAAATCAGTTTCAGGCCCCTTTAACAAAAGATGAAACAAAAGTATGGTTTGTTTCAGGCCCCAAATCAGTTTCAAACCCTCCAAGCAAGCCCACAACAAATACCCAGCAAGGAATACATGGATGATGTAGAAGAATACCCAGCAACCCATTGAATGGATGTAGAAGAATAGCAACCCAAACCATTGAAACAAATACCCAGCAACCCAGCAACCCAGACCACCGGCAACCCCCTCCATTGAAACAAATACCCAGCAACCCAGACCACCGAAAACCCAAAAAATTGAAACAAATACCCAACAACCCAGCAACCCAGCAACCCAAACCATTGAATGGATGTATAAGCTTTCCCAAACCATTGAAACAAATACCCACTAAACCCAGCAACCCAAATCAAAGAATGATGTAGAAGAATAGCAGAGAAAATGTAGCCAAATCAACAGCTTCAAACCCAGCAACCCAGACCACCAGTATGAAAACTCATAATAGGATCAAGTAAGGGGCTCAGATATAGGTATTAAAATTGAATACATGGCTTGCCTCATCTATCAATGGCGTTGCAATGTAGGTTGCAATCAAATGAATGGATTGCCTCACCGAACATTGTCGATGCAATGTAGGTTGCAATCACATGAATGGATTGCCTTACCTAACATTGTAAATGCAATGTAGGTTGCATTCTCATCCTAGATTGCCCTACCTAAACATAGCAACACATTGTAGATTGCATTCTCTTAACTAAGACCATCATCATTGCCCACTTAGAAGAATACAAAGTAGCCATTGAAACAAATACACTTGTATTTACCCTTCAAGCAAGCCCACAACTCTATAAAATGAAACTGAAACTGAAAAATAAGCTGACTCAAAGTCTGCCAGCGACAACTCTATAAGATGAAACTGAAACTGAAAAATATAGTTACATCATTAAGTTGTTAAACTTACAAAATTAATAACATAAAGCTACACCACTAAGTGTTCAACTTACAAAATTAGTTACATCATTAAGTTGTTAAACTTACAAAATTAATAACATAAAGCTACACCACTAAGTGTTCAACTTACAAAATTAGTTACATCATTAAGTAGTTAAATATACAATGAGTTTACAAAAGCAATAGATATGTCAAGTCTTCAAAAGTAGTGCAATATCAAGTTTTCATAAGTCAAACCCTTGCTCGTTGATAATCTTCTCTATAAATAGCTTTTGAGAATTTTTGGTTTTGATGATCAACCTCCTAGCTTCTGATTCATGGTCATACAAGTAATCAAGCACTTTATCCAATACTCCCTCAGAAAATTCACTCTCATGCGTCATTAGAGCATTCGCCATGGTCTCACTCCAATGCACAACACGTTGATTTACATGTTGATTTTGAATTGAGAACAACATCGTGTCAATGATACCACGCATGAGAGTCTCATCCTCTTTAGCCTTGCTACTCTTCTTCCTAGGAGTTGATGTATCAATTGATGCAGAAGCTATCCCACTAGAAGCCTTCAATTTCTTATCTTGAGAGTTGTGGTTTTGCCCACTTGATTTCTCGGACTCAAGACGTGGGCTTGGGGACAAATCAACCTCATTATCACTAAGTATTACATGATCCTCATCTCTATCCGTATCATGTTGTCTAGAACCAAGCTTTTCAGTCATATCTTTGGTGAAATCACCCTTTGCTTGGTCATCTCCCGCGATATAACACAAGTTCTCATAGTGAATGAGAGGAGTGTTCAAATACTCCTTCAATCTAGAGCTATTGCATTTTTTTTCCTATACATTGAAATATTGAAAAATCAGTTACTAAGAAGTAAATATTCGAAGTTTGCTTATTTATCAAAAATATTACCTGTGTCCACCTATCAAAACAATCTGGATCCATGGTGATAATCTTAGTTTGTGGATCATAACCATCCCCACTCATGTTCATGACGGTGCGCATATCAAAATATTTACCCTTCAATGACTTGACATGGTTCATGACATTCTCCTTTGTGAACTCAGTGCCACACTTCTTGTTGACCTCCTCTGCAGCTCTTCGATATGCAAGCACCTTAAAGTTTTTATCAACTTTAAGACCATCCTTTGCCATCTGAGCAAGGAAGGGGATTAGCACATCATCATTCTCTGCAGTCCATTTAGCATTAGGCACCCCCCCTTGTATTCTCTTTTTTGTACAGCACCTTTGGTGGCATTTTTCTTTTAGTAACTGCCCGCTTCTTGCTTTTGCTTTTGCTTGGTGAGGCAGCATCATCCTCAAGGTCAATTGCCATTGGCCTCTTCAAAGAATGAGTCTCACTTGAATGGGTACTAGGGGAAGTGTGGATAAGTGGGTGGCCACTGTTAAGCATATTCGTAAACGACATGGGTTGTTGAGTCATAAATGAGTAGTTCATATCATAAGGATTGTAAGATGGATAAGTCGGTGGAGCAATGTATTGGGGCGGAGGGAATGGTTGTGTAGTGGGTGGTGGGGGAGCCGGGAAGTATGGATAAGTGGGTGTTGTTGGTGTTCTAGGTGAAGTATTCCTGAACTTATCACTTTCATTAGAATCTGCCATGACTGATTGCTACAAATGAAAACAGGCAAATAACAAATTTCAAACCTCATGTTAGTACAATAATAGAGTACGGACATCAAAAAGTAGCATTCATAACGCCCGATCCAAAAAAATGTATGCAAACAAGCCACTAAGCTCATATAATCAAGGTTGCAAACAAGCACAAAATTAAACAGAACCGCAAGTTGGATATACACAAAAATAGCATGCGAAAATGATAATATACTCATTTATCCATGAGTATTGTTGTAACATGAATGAATACATAGAGGTAGTAGACAATATATAAACGAGTACAATACCAAAAGGGGAATATAACTTAGATTACATCCCGATCTCGGTTGTGTCTCCACCGCGCCATTTAGCACAATAATCTTCCCACATTTCAATTGCAATTTGATCCCTCTTTGCTCTCCATTCATTTCTTGAATCTCTTTCCTCTCTTTGTGTCATAGTTTGAGTAAAGTCAACAACACCCTCTTCACCTTCATTTGCTATTTCATCTCCATCCTCTTCAATATGGTTGTCCTCATGCAACAACTCATCGCCCGGGTCTTCTATGGCGATATAGTTATGAAGTATAGTACATGCAATAACTATATCAACTTGAGTTGGAAAAGGGTAATGTGGCTTCGCGGATAGGATTTTGAAACGATTTTTTAATACCCCAAATGTTGATTCAATTTTAGACCTTAGGGATGAGTGTCTTAAATTGAACAACTCTTGTCTATTATTGATTGGCCTACCCTTGTGCTCATTTAGATGATACCGCACTCCTCGATATGGGGAGATAAAGCCATGCATAGTAGTGTAGCCCGCATAACACAAATAATATGTTCCTACAATTACCAAAAAGAAATTTAGTTATATTTTTTAATTGTAATTAAATAGACATACTTTATTTGATTGATTTATTACCGTCGTAAACTCTCAATCCGCGAGGTTGTGGTCTAGATAACGCGTCTTGCAAAACTCTATAATCATTTGCGGATCCCTCCCATCCAGCTAGAACATACGAAAATAACTTGTTGGGAGTGCATGCAGCTAGAACATTTTGAGTTACACCTTTACGACCTCTAAAACGTGCAACAAGGCTAGCGGGAAGCATGTCGTCGATATGGGTACCATCTATCATGCCAATACAATCCTATATGATACATTAAACAGTTATTAATAATAGAAAGGTAAAATTAATTGTTTGATCATGAGTAGTTATATTATAATAATGATTACCTTGAAATAAGGATAATATAACGGGTTAGTGGCAATCTCTGGTGATACTTCATTTGGTGCTTGCTTCATGTACCGCCCCCTTAAACGACCAACGGCTTCCAAGCACTTGTTAAAGTATTTTGAAACGGTTTCCCCCGATCTTATGAAATGTGACCTAACAATTCTATTTTTTGTTTTATGGCCTAATATATTAAGGAACATGAGCAATTGTTCTTCTACTTTAACAAGCCGTCCATCTTTTAGTAGACCGGTATATCTCATTATGCTAACAAGATTATGAAATGCACGCGGCCTCATTCTAACATAAGCCCTACAACTCTCATTATAGCCACTAAACACACGACTTATGTGCCTAGCTCTCATATCTATCTTCTCTTTATTTTTCACCTTACGTTGATAAGTGATTGATTTCCGTCTACTACGTATCCTCATCAAACATGTAAACACACAAATCACCGCGGATATAGTAGCATTAGAAGCCATCCTCGTTAACATCTCTTCATCAATGTCGTCCATCTACATTGTATTAAAAAAACTCACAAAGTCACAAAATTGAAAAAAGCACAAAAACAATCTATATAGTATTGATCATTCATTGTTGATAATATTTGTTGCGAACTGAATCTTTTGGTGGAAAATGAAAAGTGAAAAATTAGACATATATTTGTTGCGATATGGTTCTCATGACAAGCTTGTTAAACAATTCTAAGTGATCAATACTATCCGCCCATTTGATATATTGATAATGCTTTCTCTGATTAAGAGGGAATCCAAAGCATGGCATGTTAGCTAATTAGACATATATTGTTGTTTGGATAGTGACTTAAGCATTGTCATGACTGATACATCTCGAGCACATAATTAATTGTGCCAAATAACTAACTGATTTAATTGTGACTTAAGCACTGTCATGACTGAAAATTAGATCCGAAAATTTCAGTCTAATAATTGTGCCAAATAAACTTGATCAAACTAAATCAATTGCATATGCCTTACCACATATTAATTTCAGCTAGAACACCCCAATAACAAAACCAAATCCATCAATTTTACAAAGAAACCCTAATTTATGGAGGAAGGCAACGAGTTTTACCTGCCGAGGAGGAGACACAGTTGGTCGGAGAAATGTTCGGGCAGACAGAAGTCCAGTTGAAATAACCGAATCCCCAAATCAAGTTACCCCCAAAACCTCAAGATGAGTGGAGAAGAGGCAAGGCGGCTTGCCTGGGAGTTGGGGACGCTAAGGAGGAGGCGGAGCCCGCTGAAGTTGGGGTGGAGAGGAGGGAGGGGGTGGCGTCGCAGTCGGGGTTCGGCGGGAACGAGAGCTAGGGTTTCGCGCGGAAATGGAGACGGCGGGTAAAAGAGGACCCAGACGAAAGCGGTGAGTTTATGCTTCGCTATGGGATCCGGAGTTGGGAGAGCGGAGTTAATGCTGAGCTGGACGCTATATGTCAGAAATCCAGCTCACATCCACTACAAATCCTTTTTAGGTCGTTTTTAAGTGATCTACTTTTAATTTAGTTTTACCATTAAAATTGTCAGCAAAGCCAAGTTTTTCTGTATTATCAATAGTTGCATCTAAGATTAATCCTTTTTAGGTCGTTTTTAAGTGATCTACTTTTAATTTAGTTTTACCATTAAAATTGTCAGCAAAGCCAAGTTTTTCTGTATTATCAATAGTTTCCTGCTTCTATGGTGGCTTACTCTTTTTTTCAAGCGAGGGGCGTAATCTTGAGTACAAAAGTTTGTAGCGAGTTTCATGATGTGAAATGTGGTGCTAATCAGTCAGAGTTCCCCTCTTAGAGAAAATTGGTACAGATAACCCTTACTTATATGCTCTAGTTGGTATATATATTTCTTACTTGTAATATTAATTGGTGTGCAAGTAATATGAGCATCCGTTCATTGTTAATTTGCTATGTGCATTTTATTTGTATTTAATCATGTTTTCAGTCAATTTTTGATTTCTTATGCTTATGTTTAGCTGTCATTGTGATTTAATATTCATATGATTGTCATATGATTAAATATTTAACAATTCCAAATTATCTGAATTATTTGTTTGTGGAAAGAAGGCTCAAAATATAGAGGTAAAGTAACATAATATAGCAGCTGAAATAGTGTAGACTCAAGCCATAATTTACATACTTTAACATTGTTTGTTTAGTGAGCTAGGAAATATGATAAAAGAAGTATCTTAAACACTGCCAATTTGAAGATATACTTCAAACTATGTAGTTTGAAATATTGTTGCTCTCAAAATATGGTTTCAGAGTACTGTTTTTAGGTCAATTGTGGTGGGATATTCTCCTTCGATGCTCTCAAAATATGCCTAGAGGTAATTAGTTTTTAGCTTTTTGGTTTGCACTTTGTAGTTCTAATCAATGTTTTGAGTTTTAAAAATTAGGTTTGGTTGTTATAGCTGATCACCCAGACGATTTCAAATGCGAGACATATGTCCAAAAGAAAGATTTTAGATAATTTATCGAATTGATGTAGAAGTCTGCTTTGTTGGGGTTGTTGCCTGTTATAACTCATAAAGTTTTACTAGATCTTTCTCTTACCTTGTCATTTTTTGCACCATGGTGTATTGCATGTGCACATCGAAGTATTCATATGTATTTTGGTTTATCATATATGTACATGTAACGATACAACATACAACATATGTATGTTAATTATACATGTATATATGTTCTGTGTATAGACTATATTATTTTAGGTTTTCAATCTTAATTAACAATAACAAATGGAAACTACATATTACCTTTCTTACAGTTGTTGTCATGTTAGCTGGAATTTCTTTGAATTGAATTCATATTCTTGGATTATTAACCCAAACTGAATTTTGTTTGATTAATGAATATTTTTCCTAGTCTAATTTTTTTTGTATGTTGTTGTCATGTTAGCTGGTAAAAATGTTCCTTACATTAAACATAGTTTTTCTTCTACAGAACTTATAAAACTACCCTTGGCAATTTGAAAAGTTGTTCCCTTTGTATGTTACATCATGCTAACATTATTTTGGGAATTTGTTTTCTGATCCATCTTATTGGTTTTTCCCCCTGTAGGAGATGTATAGGCAGGTTGGTTCTCAATTTCGCGAAGAACTGCAGCGGCAACATTTTCCTTCATCAATGGTAAAACCTCAAATTGTTCCAATTTTGAAATGATTTTTTAGGACAAGTGGACCACCAAGTTCTGTGGTGAAGATGCTTATGTTTACAACTCTTATGGCCTATCCTCATTGAGAGATTTGGATGTCTTAGCATTTTGTATTGTTCAATTATTCATTTTTATTAAAGATAAAATTGATATAAATCTATTTAAAGTTGTTAATATTTCATGTTTATTTATTAATTATCGTTTGTGTTTCTCTCTTATAGGTTGTTGCCTATGATTTCGGTATCAAACATAATATCTTAAGGTGCCTGGCATCTTACGGATGCAAAATCACACTTGTGCCATCAACATGGCCTTCTGCAGAAACACTCAGGATGAAACCTGATGGCATTCGTTTGTTCTTTGATCTTGGAGAGTTGCCTCGGCATATCCAGTGTCTCCTTTGGCAAGATAGAATGGGCTTCACCACATATGCTAGAAGGCGCTAACGGTTGGTATGCTATGTTTTCATTTTCTGTTTGTTTTTTTCGACTGCTCCCCTACCATGGTTTTCGGTTTTCTTTTTGGCTTTGGATCTTTGGATTGTGGTTTGGATTGTGGAAGGTATTGTGGTATTCATCTCAGCAGCAGCAGATATGTACATGTACCCTATAGCGGACTAGTCCCTATTACACTTGGAATGGGTTAATTTGGTTCTTGACAAATTATTGTAGCAGGCATAATTGGGATCGGTTTTCAGTTAATGTCAATGGATTCAGTTCGGTATTTCAAACCCCGTAAGTGTTTTGCTAATGGCAATGTTATTCCCAGCGAAGGAGGTTGCAACACAAGCTGGTTTTCTTGTTTTGTCTTTGATGTACTTTGTAACAGCAGGAGATCACTAGTGTATAGTTTCACATGTCTTTTGTATTTACACATACATGTATGGTGTAAAATATTTTGTAAAAGTGAGGGATGTCTCACTTTGAAACTGCTCGCTCTCAACAAGAGAGGCGAAAACATGTAAGTTTTATTTCAGTTAATGATATCTATTTTGTAGTTAAAAAAAATCCTTCGATGTTCCTTTTCCAGTTACCCACAGCTCTTCCATTGGCTAAACCAGACACTGCTACTACAAAGAGCCAAAGGAGAGGCGGTAGGCCAACTGGATGCACTTTGACCTCCCATCAGAAAAGCCCCAACGGTTGAAACCGTTGGTGCTGATATCAGCACCAACAGTTGAACCCGTTGGGGCTGATTAAGACCCCAACGGTTATACCCGTTGGGGCCTTAATCAGCACCAACGGTTGTAACCGTTGGGGCTGATTTTAGCACCAACGGTTACAACCGTTGGGGCATTTTTTTTTAATTTTTTAAAATCAAAAAATGAAAATTTCTTGCCCCAACGGTTGTACCCGTTGGGGCAAGTTTTTCAACCGTTGGGGCAAAGTCAGCCCCAACGCAACTTGCCCCAACGGGTGTTTTTTTAGCCCCAACGGTTGTAACCGTTGGGGACACGCTCAGCCCCAATGGTTACAACCGTTGGGGCTGCTACAGTTTGTAGTAGTGTGAGTCGCCTCCTCTTTTAACCTCGATCATAAACAAACCACGAGATTAATTTCTAATTTTATCAAGCACATAGGATTGTCCCTCACTACCACATATTTGCTCTAACGCAACGGTTTAAAACTGTCGCGTTAGCATCTAAACCGTTGCAGTTGCACAAGCGCAACGGTTAGTAAACTGTCTTCATTGCTACCGTTGCCCTAGCCATAAGGCAGCGGTTGCAAAACCTAACGCAACAGTTTCTAAGACAAGGCTAACGCAACGTTTTTCACAAACTGCAACGTTTTCTGTAGCGGTTTACTAATGCCTAATGTAACGGTTTCATACACAAAGGCAACAGTTATTGCAAATGCAACAGGTTTCAACGATAGTTTCTTGATACCTAATGTCACGGTTTTGTACACAAGGGCAGCGGTTTTTCCAAAATCAAGGACCAAAGGCAACAGTTTTTTTGTAGCTAATGTGACGTTTTGCTTTGCTATGACAACAGTTTTATAAGGCTACGGCAACAGTTTTATATGGCTATATCAGCACTTTTCAATAAATTTGACCAATAAGCAAACACAGTTACGTAAACTAAAATAAAAGAGGAATAAGAACACACTACAATAAGATATCATCAAAATGAAAAATAATGAAGCATTCATATGTTTTAAGCCCATCATTCAAAAATAAGTAGTTACAAGATAACTTCAACCCATCAAAATATGATCAATTCACAACCATCAAAATATGATCAATTCACAAGTACAAATCTGTTCCAAAAGATTCATATATCATAGCCATCTTGGCCGCATTCTCCTATTTAAGTCTTTATATCCCCTGCAAAAAATAAAGAAACGTATCAAATATCATGTTAGCAACAAACTGGAAAGGTTGGAAGTCATAACATCGTTAACTAGGTTTGTTGGAAGTCATAACATTTGTTAGTAGACAATTCTGTAGGCTGCGCTTACATGATTTAGTCATTAGACACACATTTTAAAAGCCAAATCACAAGAAAAGTCATACGATGCAAGAAATCATGCTTTCTAGTGTTAATCTCGTCTTTCAAATTCTAGGTTCCTGGTGTGTCCATGAGCATTTGGATATTAGAACATTTATTGGACACATCAACGGTATTTTCATATTGATAATGACAATATCATTTCCATGAGAGCATCACATGGTTTCCTATGGCTGATAGCCCCAGACCTTTGACACCTATGTCACACATGCATATGCACTAATGTTATTGATTATTCATGTCTATTATATGATATTCACCAAGCCTTTAGCGACAACAAAGATTCTTCAAGTTACGACAAGGGGACAAGGGGAAAAAACAGTTCCAGTTAATAAACTGGTACAATTCCAAGAAATCATTACTGGCAAACAAATAAGGGTTACCAAGGTTAGTTTTATCACCTAATTCAAACATGACAGTGCAAGAAATCATTACTGGCTAGATTTCAACAAATGCAGTCACATAACACTTAATTTAGAAACAAACAATCAAGACCATAATTTTTTTTTGAATCATAGCTTACAATGGATTAAGGTTCGGAGGAAGATTATAAGGAATTTGGCCTCCATTTGCAAGGCCATTGCTGCTCATGTCCCTGCACAATATGAAGGAGATTAAATCTTTCAAAAAAAATCACTTACAAAATTTAAATATAAGATTACTCATAGAGAAGCAATCAAGCAATGGCACTCAAAGATCAACTACCAAAGTCATAGTTTGCATGTCGTAGACCAATGTTCATTTCAAACATGAACATATTGTATTATAAATAACTTACAACCATTTAAGGTTTGGTGGAAGATTAATTCTTAATCTTGAATTAGAAAAAAAATGGAACAATACAAGGAAAGTGAAAACTAATTTAGAACTAAATTGGTAATGATATTACAAAGATGCACATGTTTATAAAAGTAAACAAAATTGAGAAAAATATATGATTATGAAATATAAAATTTAGGACTTACAATTTTATCGGGAACAATTATATAGCATATTTTCAGATAGTGAACCTCCTTGGCCTGTTACACAAAAGAAATGTGATACAGTTGTTACACTAGAATACACTTAAACGTTCTCTTAAACTAAACGGAAGAAACAAATGAGTATACGAACCTGATAATGATTCTAAAATTTTTATCAGCTTATGATTGAAATCATCAAAACAAAAAAATTCACTAACATCAGGGATGTTACTTCAGATTCACAAAAGATAGTATGATGTTAGTTACATCTTTCTTTCTAAAAATATTTAATAGATTAAAACTAAAATGGTAACAATTTGATTTGGCAATAAGCTTCCAACTGCAACTGTGCAAGTGAGATAATATCAAACATAAACAATTGAGTTTTTCTTTTTTTTTTAAATGAATATTTATTCATATGCATGTCTATCTGTTTTAACATCATGGTAGTTTTCTAGTGTATCAATCGTTTATGCATAGATTAAACTTCAATAACTATTCTCCAAATAGAATAAGTGATTACAAGTAAATTAAGCTGATTACTTACTCTCCTCTTCAAACAAATTCCCCAGCACACTAGCATTAGAAAACCGATCTATCCTTCAAGGTTAAAATTTAGTCAATGTGATGTTAGAAGAAATATTTTGAGATAAAATACCTTGCGATATTAATAATTTGGCACGAGAAAAGTTTTGAGACAATGGCGACCTCACATTTTAGTAATCATCAATTGGAAACCACTTGAAAATAAGAATCCCTAAAGTGAGACACTCTTAGAAACTATTCTAACATAAACAAGAAGATTCAAACATGTATTTACTAATTATGGTGGAAATTTACAAAAAAGTTAGCAAGTTTATGAAATCAAAAGAAGTATAATGCAAATAATATTTCCTGGTAGCCCTTGAGACTCCCTCTACAGGCAGCATAATGCAAACTGTGCTCCTCACTCATGCCACATTCACAGAATAAGTGTAGTCCAAATAATCATAATATCCTTTTCACAGTAAAAAGAAGATTGAAAGACCAACTAAGTATTAAAGCTAAGGCCAACATACAAATGACTAAATTAGTTCCTTATGGAGAATTGCCACTCTCGAAAGTTGAACTAGTCACTCTAAAAGGAGCATTAAGATAGCAACAATCTTATCCATCTTACGTGACCGTCAACTAGTTGCTTCTTAAATAAGTACATCATGTAACCTTAAAAACATACAGCTATAGTTATGTCAATTTTTTACTAACTATAACATCACTTTTGCTCTTCTTTTTAATTAAAAACATATGCCAATATGCTCAATGTACTTGAAAATATTTCTATTATTGATCATAGAAGCTTCTCTTTTATAAGGTTATGTAAGGTCACTTTTGGATTTAACCTGCATCCATCAGTATCGCCGAAAGACACTTTTTGAAGTAAAATATAGTAACGATTATATAATGAAACAAAATTAGGGAAAGTTTTTATCTTGCATTAACACCATCTAAATTAGGTCCAAACCAGCTCAAAATTCAAAATTAGGAAAAAGATTACACTAAATCAGCATGACCTTTTCCTTCTAATTTGTGTCTGTTTACGCTAATTCTGGATAAATACAGAAGCCTCAAATAGCTGGGCCAGTTACTAAAACTATTCACCAAGTTGTGCAAAAAAATTGAAGAGTTCCTTACACGTATAAATAAAGTGATCACCTTATAGAATTTTACCAAGACACAGGGAGCAAAAAAAAATCATATCACATAAATAAAGTGATCATGATTGCCATATACAATTTTAGCATCACATAGTTGAGGAACTGACCACTAAAAGATGATCTTTTAGAGTTCTGAATCTGAGCATATAGTTTCCAATTTACTGTAAAAACCTAGATATAACCAGAAACTGAAGCAATTAATGAAATGAATTTCCAGAGCAATGATCCTCAAAGCTTTGATTTAAACCCTAAATCTACATCAACAACTACAACGACATGCACGAGATGAAAGAACCTAAAAAATCACAGAGATAGAGTCACTTTCCAATACCTTACTGAACTTGAGATGGTGTTGCTTGCCGGCGAGATTGAGCTAACAATTGATGAAGACGACCATGCCGCCGGCGATGATGAGGTAGAATTGCTAACGGTGATGAGAATTTGCGATGGAGATTGAGAACTAATGTTTTGGGCGATGGCGAAGTGAGAACTAGGGTTTTTGACGATGGTTAATTTAGAGTGAGAGTTTTCAATTTTGGGAATTTCGAGAGCGGCGAGATGCGAGAGAGCAGTTTATAACAGAAAAGTTAATTTATGAAAGACTCAACTCCATTGTCATCAAATAAAAGTCCAATAGTTACGCGTCAGCCCAAAACCTCCGGAACAATGATTAGACCGAACATATTGTTTTTTTCACAAACCGCGGCATTAGACCTGTTGTCACCGTTAGAACTGCTGCAAAACCGCTCCCATATGTACCTAAATGCAACGGTTAAGACTGTTACGCCGAAACCGTTGTGATATCTCAAAAACGTGGTAGTGCCTCCTCCGCCCATGTACAGATATCAACAAGAACAAACACATACTGAGAATGTCTGAGGAAAGAAAGCGCGAGAAACAAATTGAAAAGAGAGAAAAAAAAACTCAACAGATTCGAATTTCTAGCATAATGAAATTAGCCTGAAATAAAACAAAGATATCAGCTCTCAATGCTAGAATTGTTTCTTCCATGGGAAGAGCTTCTTACCATACTTGAAGACGTGGTAGAAGATACAAACAATGGATTTGGATCCTCTCCACTACAAAAAAGTAGTGGAGACTTTTAATCTCAATCGTTGATTATTTAGTAGGCGGTTATGATACAATCTAAATCTAACACTTACCGTACCCCCGTGTATTACACTCATTCCTAATTTGCACTAAAAGAAAAAGTCACAACCATCAACTAGATAATCAATGGTTGTGATTATGTAGTGGTCCCTCCACTATTTTTTGTAGTGGAGAGGATCCGAATCAACAAACAATGCAGTTTTGGAAGCATAAATGATGATGAATTATACATGGGAAAATATAGTGGTAAACCGTAATTATAAAGGTAATAATTCATTGCAAACAACATGCTTCTTTAAAGTTCCTTCTGATTTCTCTTTAGCATCTTTGTACTATGATCTTCTTGTTTCTTTTGCCCTCTTTCTAAGTGCGTCATTCCATTCATCCAACACACATAATGATTTTACATGATTAGCATCCTAAACAATAGTAACATTCCAGTGTCTGCATGCCTATAGTATCTGATGCATTATTTTTCTTTTAGGGTAATTTCCACAAAACTATCATAAACTATAAGAAGGTTTGCGCAAAAATAACATGAACTATTTTTATTAGAGAAACTGATGCGCTGCAGAGAATCCACGTGGTCTATAGTTTTAGTAGAACTTAACAATCATCTATTTTAGTAGCGCTTAACACCTCTCAATTCATAAGGGCAAGGGGTTATCCTTGTCAAAATGAGAATGTAAGAATGGCATGTGCTAGTAAGATAGTTGAGGGATGCTGCTGATTGTATGGATGAGTGGAGTTAATATGCAATTTACGTGAGAGAAAAATATTTAAAAAAAATTCAAACCAGGAAAAATACTATGAAAAAAACTATGTTGCTGTCCTATGACAGTACCTGACAAGTCCATTAATGTAGTTATATAATACTAATGTAAAGTTCATGGTAATTCAGTGCCTTCATCTGGAAATTCACAGTAGTTTTGTAAAGCATGAACAAAACTTGATGATATTCATTCATCCTGTAAAGATAAACTTTCGTAACAAAATTAAATCGATGTTCATATTAGCAAGAAGACAAACCTTCTATACAAGTTCGTGTCACAAAAGAAGAAATATTAGGAGGAAGTGATGCAGAATCTTTTTTTCACCCTAATGTACTAAAAATTTTAGAATATTCTAATTTTTGAGATCCGAGCACCTTGCTTTAGACAGCAACGAATAGTTTCGCATTTGCTCTGCAGTCATCGACTCATACCACTAGAGTAAGAAGTAAGCCTAAGCCAGGGATCTAGCCTTTGCTAGCACGAATTGCACAATAGCTTTCTGCTCCGAGGGAGTATGCGCCTTACAGGAGACTACTTTTGTTGAGGATCGTCGTCACTGTTTGGCTCAAAAGCTTGCTCAATCAGTCCTTCTTCAACTGTGCACCACCAAGAACACAAAGGGGAACCCACTGATCTACCCTACACAAGTCACTCACAGAGAGGAAAGGGGATTCGCACAAAGGGGTGAGAGCACAAAGCTCACAGTAGCACAAACTCACAAGAGCACAAAGCTTAGATAAGGGTGGGGATCGCACACAAGCTAGGGCACAAAGCCTAAGGTCTCTTCTTCTTTCCCTCTTCTTCCCACCACTGAGCTACTACCAACCCTTCTCCTTAAATAAGAGAAGGGGGCAGCCGACACAGGAGGATGGGCTAGGGCATCGAGGGGTAGGAGCCGAGCTACAGGGATAGGAGATGGGACTCCAAGCGGCGGCATCGAAGGAGGCAGAATGGAGAGGGGGCGGCGGACAGAGAGGATTGAGTACCATCGGGTATGAAGAGAGGAATAGAGGGGGCTAGGGCAAATCAAGTGGGTAGCTGGGCCACATTGTAACGAGCCAACTTATTTGGGCCAACAAAAATAACAACAACTTTCATACCGTTATTTTTTTCCCGAAGCCTCTCATCCCCAAGAAAAGCCTGAACCGTCCTCGATATATCAAGTTCAAAGTGAGGAGAGGCAAAGTTTCAAGATTCTCACATGCCAGATTAGGTGTGTACGTAAACTCAGTAAGCAGGAGTTGGTTGGTGTGTAGACTTGAAGAGGATAGTGCCAGATTAGGTGGAGCTTGTAAGCAGGCACAATTGGGTGACACACATGCTGATGGAGATGGTGGCATAGGACTTGAAGACGATGAGCGCTCATATTCGATTCAAGCCAAACGATGGAGGAGATAGAGGCATCTGGCTCGTAGTGTGAAGTAGGAGAGTTGTACCGATATGATTCGAGACGAGTGTGCAGGTGGAGCACAAGGACAACAAGAGGGGAGGCTATTGTCAGACTCAAGTTGGGAGGAGAAGCATGATTGCTTTGCTTCTAATGTTAGAGGTGGCGGATCTCTTGGTGTGCGCAATAGAGGTGGAGGCACCACAGCGAGGCAGATGAAAGTGATGGTCATAGTGGCATCCAGCTGAAGTGCAAGTGTTCTGATTAGGAGTGTGGATTCTTCAATTTGAAGTGCAAAAGAATAGAAGACCCTAGCTGGAGGGCAAAGTTTTAAGACGGTGATGATATATCTTCAAGGGAGTTCGGGAATCAAATCCAATGTGAAAATTATTAGGATTATGTCTTTGATTCTTTGTATAATCTCATGGGAATTAGATAGTGTTAGAGATCTATCATGGATTCATGATTAGGAGATTAGGTCTCATCATGATTAGGAGTTTGAATCATATTCTAGTTAAGTAGCTAGGCTAGAGATAGAGTTTTGGTTTACCTATATATATAGTCTTCTATTGTTGGAGGAAAAATCTAGGAGATGAGAGATAGCCAATATTCTTGTAATCTAGAGTTAGCAGAAGGCATAGCCTGATTCAAAAATATTGTGCAAGAGGCGAAGGTTTCGTGGTCTTTATCCGTGTAAAAGATTATAATATTAGGAGAGAGTTTCGCAGTCTTTGTCCGTTCAAAAGATTGCATGGAGTGGGTTCTGGAGAGAATATGAGAGTTGATTATGTATGTGAGGTTGAGAGATTGACAGATGAGAGTTGAGTGGTTCTTCTTGTAGTTCTCCCTTATACATAGTGAATTTCTAGTATTGTTGCCCCATGGTTATAGGTCGAAGTTGGTAGACCGAACCACATAAATCTCGGTGTTCTTTCTTTTTTATTGTGGTCATTTTCTATCTTCTTAATTGTGGATTGGCTTCCGAGTTGCAAAGATTGTAGTACGCGGGAAGACTAAAATTCCCAACAGATCACGATGAGGTTTCGTATTTTTCTTTCATCAACGAGTGTTACTCGCGGAGATAAAAAAGAGTGCTGACACGCGAGTGTTTGTTTGTCACCCTTTGTGGGTCGGGTTTAACGAGGGCAGTTTTGATAGTTTGTGTACTTATGAAGTTTTAAAAAACGTTAACGATAGTTTATATTAATTTTACCTTTCCTGAAAAATCCAAAAATCAGAGTTAGGACTAAGAGTGTTTTGGTTAGACTAAATTGCACTTAAATGCCCTATAGTTTCACCCACATTGCGCTAATAAATACATCAAAGTATTTAAATATTGCATATAAATATCTCAAAATTAGAAAAATGCAGATTGCGTTAACTTTTCTCGACGTATCCAAGAATATCACACAACAAAGAGGTTTTACAAAAAAAAACAACTTAACTTTTGCTTAAATTGTAACCTACCACTTTTATTTTTTATTTATTATATAAACCATATTAGTTTGCTTACATATTCTCCATGTCACATCTTTACCACTATTCAGCCTAATTTTTTTTTAAATATCCACTTTGACCGTCTCCTCTCTCCACCTTCATCCTCTCCTCCTCTCTCTCCACCGTACCTTGCCTCTCCTCTCCCCCTCCCTGTCCTCCCCCACCTCATTTGTTCCCTCTTCTCTCCATCTCATCTTCCTCCACCTCCTCTATCATCTCCTCTGCCTTTAGAATTTCGTCAAACACTATATTCTTTTCTCATCTCCTTCCCCTCCATCAATGATCATTCAACCTTATTCATTTCATCTCTTCCCTTCCTCGTCCTCCTCCACCATCTCCTCCATGTTAGGATTTCTCCAAACCCTAACCCCTCTCCTCCTCTCCTCCCACTTCACCTCCCTTCCCCAAGAAATACCCCTAAGCCTGATTTCTGGATTTTTTGGAAATCAAGCCTAGGGGTATTTTTTTTCTCTCCTCCTTGATTCTAACCTTCCTCACCTCCTTCCTCTCCTCCTCCTTCCCCTCCTCTCTCTACACTCTCGCTGCCAAACTCCTTCCCTCCTACTCGATCTCATGTCGCTGACCTCGTCAACTTCCCTTCTACTCTCCCCTTCCTCTCTTGCTCCTCTCTTTTTTTCTCTTAGGTTGGATTGAGGGGTATTATAGTAATTTTATATTTCCTTTTAAAAATAAAAAAATATCAAAAAGTATGACATTAAGAACATGTAAGCAAACTGAGCTAATTTACATTAAAAAAATAAACAAATGTGGTAAGTTGCAATTGATAAAAGTTAAGGTGATTTTCATATTAAAACTCTAACAGAGGGTACTAAAGTCTAACTTTTAGAAACTTTTGCGTATTTAAGTGAGGGCATTTACAAAATGATGGTATTTATATGCACATTGGGTAAATAAAGAGCATTGATGCGCAACACTGGGTAACCAAGAGATGCAACATTTTGAAACTTTGGGAATATATTTGCAATATTTAAAAACTTTGGCTATTTGTTTGCTCAGTTTTAAAATAGGTATCACTTAAGTGCAAGGTTGGAGAAACTATAAGGCATTTAAGTGCACTTTAGGCTTTTGTTTATCGGTACATTTTAGTGATGATATTTTTTTTGGTTATTTTGATATTAGGCCCCAAAATCTTAAATATTTTAAGCCTAGCCCCACAAATCATATGAAGTTTCATTAAAGTTCCAAAGCTTCTAAATATTTTAAAATTATAGTCTCTCCGTTAGAAAAAAATCTTTCAAAAACCATGGGTGATTAACTAGACCTATGAGGATTAATTTCATTATTTCCAGTTAAATGATTTGAGGGATTAATATGAAAAATATTAAATATTCGGGGAACTTTTAACAAAATAACCATTTTTTAATAAATTCCTTAAATTTTCCAAGGACCCAAAATATGAGACCAATTGGGGGGACAGATGAGGTGTCTCCCTTCTATTACATAATGAGCTGACCATCATTAATGATGGCCAACTCATTATGCAATAGGAGGGGGACACCTCACATGTCCCCCTTGTTGGTCCCATATTTTGGGTGCTTATAGCAAAATCATTAAAAAGTATTTACAAAGAACCCAAAGAAATAAAATAAAACGATAAGAATTCAGATATAAATGATAAATCGAATCTGAATCCTAATCTGCATAGAGTTTAACTATACAACTCCTAATGTCAATTTGAGGATGAGGACCTTGCTAATTTAACTACATCAACCTGCATTTTGCGGCTACTCCTTACAATAATCGCTGTCTACAGTCTACTCCGTACTTCAGATTAATTGTACAGACATTTTCCAAGCAAAAGTAGTTTTCTTACAATATTACCTTCATTTGAGTAAGAAAAAAAAAGGCAGAGATTGGTAATTTGTATCAAACATCTAGAATCATTTCTTCCTCTTACATTGAATTGTATAATATGACCTCCAAATATCAAAAAAAATGCTTATGTAGGAACATACAAGAGCAAAGATTTGGTGAGATAAA
>NC_033801.1:124641992-124665650 GCF_001876935.1 Asparagus officinalis | reverse complement strand
AGAATGAAGAGGAAACTGAAATGTAACAACTTCTAGTTTTGTTGCCCCAGAAGAGGACCGTAACATAACAAACTAATCAAACCAACGTCTAGTTTATAGGAAATTTTCAATTGACCGCGGCTCCGTGAGAACTTTAGTAGAGCTCCATGATAGATGATCAATACCGTTCATCTTGTTCCATATATTCATATTGCTCTAAGAGCAAGAGATCACATGGACAGAAACTTTCCTTGGTCTAAAGACGCTATTGCTTTCTTTTCCTTTTCTTTTATCAGAAAACAGCATTTACCAAACTATATATTCACATCTATAGAATTATTAGTAGAAATCCTATCAGAACCTCCTACCACATGGGGGGTTCTGAGCCATACAAGAGGGGCAGTAAGTTATCAAACCGCCAGCTACTCAACACATCAACGGATCAGAACCTCATGCACAGTGCGGGAGATTCTAATAGGATGCGGAGTCTGGATTTATCAAACAATATATCCATATATTTTGCTCAATAGGCACAGGATACCTAACTAGAGGGCAAACAAGGATCATCAACAAAAAGGAAAACCTTCTATACAAAACCAACCGGGAACATCATTTCTCTAACAAACCAAAAATGATTCGGGCAAAGAGTATTAGTCCACAGGCCCATTGACTTTTATATTCTCATTTGAGAATTACCAACCCAATTTCTAGTACTTTTTTTCTTCTTCAATGTTCATAAGTTAAGACGGTTGAGGGCAATTTTGGAAAGTGATGCTCCATATTTCATCATGCAGTATTCACTTGTAAATATAGTCTATGGATCTTAACTACGATAGTCGGACCACGATACTTGCAGCGTTCTAGATGTTCTGGATTTTTGTTCAAAATGAAGGTTTCATGAATCTGCAATAAAAACATGTAGTTTAAAAAATAGTGAAAGAATTAATCTAGCAGCTACTTAATTCTAAGATTTGCTTACTTTAAAAGAATAAATGATTTTTTTTTACCGTTATTTCTTTTCCTGATGCCACCCATTTCGAAGAAAAGCATGAATCTTCCCCTATCAAGTTCAAAGTCTGCTGCAACCAATATTAGTAGAAAAATTACAAAAATATACATAAAATACATCCAGAAAGGACTAAACTTTAGCAGCTTTGTAGAGATAATTGAAAATTATAAAGAAAGCAAAGTATTAATCCATTTTACCGGGAACCATATAGAAAAGCAGCCATTTAGTGAAGTAAATATATTGAAAACAAGAAGGTATTTGAAAAGTGCAGTAAAACAATGACGTCCAAGATTTTTTATTTTTTATTTTCTCTGCTCACCCGTACCTCTATATAAAAAGAAAAAACAAAATAAAATGCAATGAAGCAGCTCTTATGAAACCAATTTACCCTAAGAATTTAAGCTATTAAGTATTTAATCTTAATGTCTATTTAAACTCATCACTCCTTCCCATCTTTTTCAATAAGGGACTACGCCCACACATTAGTATCCAACACCCCTTTCACAGCTCAGGCGAATAAGACGAGTCTTATAATGACTAATAATCGAAAATTAGGGTTCAACATATTATAGAGGCCTTGTGAGCCCCTACCCAGTAGGCCACCTAACGGTTACAATGAAATATTATTGATATAGTAGATAACACCCGAATCAGAATAAAAATGATCCACATCACACATTTTTTTAATCAAAAGACTTATATATATATATATATATTTGAAAATCACATCTGATAGCTTAGTAGTGTTATGTAATTATATAACATTTGGCTAAATACTCATATTGGTATTTTAATTCCACCCCATTTACCAAGAATGTATTTTAATTAGGCAAACCTGCTATAAGACATTTTAATTGATTCAACTTACCAACAAGACCATTTTTCTCATCGGCGACTAGTTTTCCGATGAGAGCTCGTCACGTGCGTGGCACGTGATGACTTAAACTATTTTTTAGCTACTGATGTGGCATGGATTTTCTGATGTGGTGGTGTTTAAAGGCATGAATTAACCCTCTAAAATCCCAATTCACCCAAAATAGGACAGATCCGTGCCACATCAGCAGCTAAAAATCAGTTTAAGTCATCACGTGCCACGCACGTGACGAGCTCTCGCCGGAAAACTGGTCGCCGACGAAAAAAATAACCTTATTGGTAAGTTGAATCTTAAAATACCTTAAAACATGTTTACCTAATTAAAATAACTTCTTGGTAAATGGGGTGAAATCAAAATAACAATATGGATATTTAGCCTATAACCTTTTAGTTAATAACAAGGCATGGCTCTTGGTAAATGGGGTAAAATCAAAATAACAAATAGGGATATTTAGCCTATAACCTTTTAGTTAAAAACATGGCATGGCTCCGATAGTAGATCGGTTAAATAAAATAATCTTTTCTTAGTTAGAATTGTAGGGCTTTACCCTGGGTTAGAGGGAGCCCTTCCAGAAATTCTCGACGGCCCAAGGCTGAACCAAGGGCCGAGGAGGGGGTTTGGAAATAGTTTTCAACCAGCAATTGACGCGCCTCGGTTAATACCTCATTAGCTGCGTCATTGCCCCAAGCGCAAAGATGCTTTCGAACCCCGCACCAGGGTCTCTATTTACACTGCTCTCGCTGCGAACCAGTCCTCACCCTGACCGATGTGGGACTAAAAAAAACCAAGGATGAGATTGGAATACATCAAACGCGGATTAATTTGCCCGGATTGAGAGCTAACCTCTGGGATGCTAGAAGGAGTGGCTAGGTTAAATAGGAACCTATAACAAGTGCTAATTGAAGTTTCTTGAAAATGATTCGAAATTGCTCGGAAGAGTAAATTTGAGCTCAAACTTGTATGCCGAGAGACCAAAAAACCTCGGAAATCTTGAAAATTCGAATAAATGATCAATGTTTTTTTTTACCGTTATTTCTTTTCCTGATGCCACCCATTTCGAAGAAAAGCATGGATCTTCCTCTATCAAGATCTGAAAACTAGACGTTAGCAGAATTGTAGAGATAATTGAAAATTATGAAGAAAGCAGCCATTTAACGAAATAAGTATCTTGAAGATTGATTGAACCACAGAATGCCCATCAATTTATACCCACATTTCCCTCAGCAAAAGCCAAAGCCTTGAAGATTCTCTCTCTCTAGGATGGACTCTGATATCCCCTATTAATCACAGATATGATACCTATCATATTCATATTCACTTACTCACAACGGATACGGATATGGATATTTATGTCTGCTCAAATTGGATACGGATACGGATGTATAAGTATATATGCATATGGATACAAAATGGATATAAGAAAACTAGATAATATTAAGTATATATGCATACTCTATATGATATAAAGCGTTCATTAATATGTTCATTATATCTAAAAAGCTAAGATTAGACATCTTGACCATCAAAATTATCGTCAAATCCATAACCTAATGATAAAAACTATTATAATACTATGACTAATTTGTTCGGATATTTCGGATACGAATCCGGATATTTTACTATAAAATTATATTTGTGACTATATCCTATCAGTTACAGATTTAACTAACCATATTTGTATCCTATAAGATACGGTTACGTATATTTTTTCGGGCACGGATACAGTTTAGCACCCCTACACCCCCCTCTCCATCTCTCGTTCCAGCATCATCATCAACTCTACTTGTTGGGAATTTAACGCCGAAATCCCTAATGCAACGGAAACGCAGAATAGAGAACAGTACACAAGATTTACGAGGTTCGGCAACTGCCTACGTCCTCGGGAGCCACACAGTCAATTTCTTATTTAATCTAACAAGAAATTACAAATCAAGAGCAAATCTCTAAACTGAGATTTCTCAAATGAACACTGTAGCTACAGTGTTAATAATTAAAGGGAATAAACCCTTTCAATTCTCTCTTGAGAATAATTAATGTTCCACAGATAAAACCCTCTTTAATTCTCTCTCTCTCTCTCTAATTTCCTCTTCTTTAAATCCCCCCCTTTCAATCACGTGAGAGGTGCTGGAGATCAAAGAGAAACGAAAGGGGAAAAATTTCGCCGCCGCTGCCTGGAATCGAACAGAGAGAGAAAGGGGAAGAGCAGCAGAAACCCTAGGGCATCGGGGGGCTTTTTATAGCCGAGCTCGTTGACAGGCTGGCGACAGTCTGTCGAAATCCTTTGACAACTCGTCGGGCTCTGTATCTTCTGGAACCACCCTGTTCCTTCTTCACTCGATACACCCACTTGTTGTGACGTGCCTTTTTCCCCATGGGCAACTCAGCTAGTCCCCATGTCTGGTTGGAGATCAGAGATTTCTTCTCTTCTTTCGCAGCAAACTCCCACTTGCTCGCATCTCCACTCTGACAAGCTTCATCAAAGCTTTCAGACTCTCCTCCATTTGTCAGCAACATATAATTCATGTATCTGCTGTTAGGCACAGGAGGACGAGTAGTTCTCCTCAATATCGGAGCTGGTGCGTCGGGCTCCTGCGCACCATCTTGTCCAACAGGCTCTTCTTGCTGAGGACCCTCTGCATTGGGTTCTTCCGAGAGGTTACTCGGGACATCATCTGCATCTACAAATATTGACTCGCTCTCCGAGTCATCTGTCTTGTGCATGTCCTTGTACATCACCTTCTCGTTGAATGTCACATCTCTGCACCTGATCACCTTCTTGTTTTCGTTGTCCCAAATGCGGTAGCCGAACTCGTCTTCACCATACCCGATGAATGTGCATTTCTTGGACTTGGGATCAGGCTCATTCCTGCCTTGATCACTTATATGCACATAAGCTACACAACCGAAAACTTTGAGATGTGAGAGGGTTACCTCCTTTCCGCACCATACCTCCTCTGGTATTTTGTGCTCCAATGGAACCGATGGACCTCGGTTGATCAAGTAAGCTGCTGTGTTGACTGCTTCTGCCCAGAACTGCTTCGGTAGACCTGACTGCGTCCGAATGCTTCTGGCTCTCTCTGTCAATGTTCGGTTCATCCGCTCAGCTACACCATTTTGCTGAGGCGTGCCGGGCACGGTTCTCTCCATTCTGATACCGTGCTCATAGCAGAACTTCTTGAATCTGGTGTCTTCATACTCACCACCATTGTCTGTTTTGAGTTTCTTTACCCTCAAACTGGTCTCATTCTCGACCATAGCTTTCCATCTCCTGAAAGCCTCAAACACTTCTGACTTTTCCTTCAGAAAATAGACCCATACTTTCCGAGAGTGATCATCAATAAAAGTCACGAAGTAGTATTTCCCACCAATCGACGTGGTGGTTGTTGGTCCCCAAACATCTGAGTGAACAAGCTCTAGCTTCTGCTTCCTGGGGGGTCTGCTACTTGTCTGAAAGCTAACTCTCTTCTGCTTTCCAAGTATGCATTCTTCACACATATCAATCTCTACTGATTGTAAACCTGGGAGTTTTTTCTTTGTGTGCATAACCTTCATCCCCTTTTCACTCATATGACCGAGTCTCTGGTGCCACAGCTTTGAAGTCTCATTGCCTGCTGCAACTGAGATCGAACAACGTGCACCCGCTGTCATATACAGGGTACCAGTCTTCCTGCCTCTGGCAATCGTCATTGCGCCTTTCAAAATCCTCCAGTCATCTCCATGGAAAGTCATCGTGTAGCCTTCACTAGCCAGCTGGCTTACTGAGATTAAGTTCCTCTTCAGGTCGGGAATATACCTGACATCCTTCAGCTCCCATACTGACCCATTCAGCTTAATCTTCACTACACCTTTGCCAATAATGGCACATGCTTGATCGTCACCAAGATATACATTTCCAAGGTTTCCGGGGATATACTTCTCGAGGAATTCTTTCTGAGAAGTAGCATGGAATGATGCTCCCGAGTCCAACACCCAAGACTCCTCCTTGCTCTCCAAAGAGCATATCAGTGCATCATCTCCTCCTGAGGTGGAAGCAACGTTCACATCTGCATTTGCCTCCCACTCCCCTCGTGCACTCCTGCACTGATTCTTGTAGTGCCCGGTTTTCCCGCACTTCCAACACTTGATAGCCTTCGAATGATCTACCTCTGTAGTTTGATTTTCCTCGTCCGTTTCCTCTGGTTGAATTTCTACCTCTTGATTCTGTATGCAATACTGAAGAGGTTGTAGCTTCACCAGTCTCTCGCCGTCGGATCTCCTCACTGAGAACCAAATCACGAACGTCGTCGAACTTCAACTTACTGTTTCCCGACGAGCTACTCACTGCCGTGACTGTAGCGTTCCAACTCTCTGGTAGGGAAGACAAAAGGATCAACGCTCGAACTTTCTCATCAAACACAATATCAACTGAACTCAATTGGGTCGTGACTGTATTGAGTTCATTGAGATGATGTGCTACCGATGCACCTTCCGCCATTCGCAGATTGAACAACCGCCTCATCAAATGGACTTTATTTGAGGCTGATGGCTTCTCATACATATTTGAGAGTGCTGCCATAAGATCCACCGTGGTCTTCTCCTTCGCTATGTTGAATGCAACATTGCGAGTTAATGTCAATCTGATAACTCCGAGGGCTTTTCTATCCAGAAGATTCCAATCTTCTTCCTTCATACCCTCCGGCTTCTTCCCCGAGAGAGGTTGATACAGATTTTTCTGATACAGATAATCCTCTATCTGCATTTTCCAGAATCCGAAATCTGATCCATCAAACTTCTCTAATCTCACCTTTCCCTCATCTGCGGCCATGGCTCCCACTTGAATCTGACTTCCTCTAGATCGTTTCACGCTCTGATACCAGTTGTTGGGAATTTAGCGCTGAAATCCCTAATGCAACGGAAACGCAGTATAGAGAACAGTACACAAGATTTACGAGGTTCGGTAACTGCCTACGTCCTCGGGAGCCACACAGTCAATTTCTTATTTAATCTAACAAGAAATTACAAATCAAGAGCAAATCCCTAAACCGGGATTCCTCAAACAAACACTGTAGCTACAGTGTTAATACCCACAATATAAAACCCCTCTTCTCTTTTCTCTCTCTTCTAAACCTTTTCTTAATCTCCCCTCAAAGCACTATTTGAGAGCTGGAGATCAGAAGTTAAATCGCTGCTGCGATTCCAAAGGGGAAACGCTTGCTGCGTTAAGGCATCCGCCGCCAGAGGGAAAATCGGGGAGGAGGAGCACCGAAACCCTAGGGCTGGGGTTTTCTTTTATAGACGAATCGATGACAGGCTGGCGACAGCCTGTCGCCAGCGATTGCTCCGACGCGGATGTGGGAGGCGAAGGCGGGGGTCGGTGTCGAGGGTCGCGTTCGTCGAGCGAGGGTCGCGTTCGCCCAAAGCCACCATCGCGTTCGATTTCGCCGCCGCTGCCTGGAATCGAACAGAGAGAGAAAGGGGAAGAGCAGCAAAAACCCTAGGGCATCGGGGGGCTTTTTATAGCCGAGCTCGTTGACAGGCTGGCGACAGCCTGTCGCCAGCCACGTGCGCGGCCCACTGGGACGCGAGGGTCGGGTCAAACGCCGAGGTCGCGATGCCCACACGCCGAGGGTCGCGTTCGCCCGAGGGTCGCGTTCGCTCGAGGGGCGCGTCTCCGACTTCGCCTGCGGATTTCTTCGAGCTCGAAATCGCCTTGAGCTCGCCTCTGATCTGCCTCGACATCGAGCTCGCCTGCGGAGGTTTGAGTCTACACCGATCTCAACAATCTCCCACTTGGAGATCAAACCGCCGTCAGCAAGCTATCTCATCAAGCTCCTCTCCTGTGTGGCTCCGCCCTCATCATCTATGCATGAAGGCCAACTGAAGTTGCACACAACTCCAGTTTCTGAAAGGTCGTTGCCTTTGTCAACATATCCGCTGGATCCATTCTGCTCCTTTTTTACTCGATACACCCACTTGTTGTGACGTGCCTTCTTCTCCATGGGCAACTTAGCTAGTTCCCATGTCTGGTTGGAGATTAGAGATTTCATCTCTTCTTTCGCAGCAAACTCCCACTTGCTTGCATCTCCACTCTGACAAGCTTCATCAAAGCTTTCAGACTCCCCTCCATTTGTCAGCAACATATAATTCTGAGCTCGCCTCTGATCTGCCTCGACATCGAGCTCGCCTGCGGAGGTTTGAGTCTACACCGATCTCAACACTACTAACAGAGACAGTTGAAGCTGAAAACTCTATTCGAGTGCTTTGCATGGTTCAGGATAAAACTTCGAGGTTAGAAATGGAGAATGGAGGAGAATCAAGGGGATTTTCTAATAGTTCATGGAGACCATTCATCACAAAAGTTGGTTTGGGAGAGCTCTTGACAGTGATGTAAGATGAGATTTTAATTGGGTTTTAAGTTTGAAGGAACGAAATATGTTTGTTAACGGGTACAAGTTAAATAGGTCGTGAGTTCGATTTTGAAACAGAAGGGGTACCAATCCACCCGAGAAGCTTACGTTAGCTAGCTAGGAGCCTAGGAGGGCTATTTTCAATATTTAGACCATCTTCAGTTCTCTCCTGCCACATCACTTTATTTAATTCAATAATCTTCATTTCCCTATCAACTCTACAGCAGGAGATTTTTCAGAATTTTTTTTACTTTATTTGGGACCCACCATAACCACATCACTTCAACATATACCCCACCATATTTATTCATTCTTTTTCCTATTTCATATATATTAATGGTATAAAAATAGGATGTAGAAACTCAGAATTTTTTTGGTGTCCAAATGACACAAAGTTAATCTCTATTTATAGAGTTTGAAAAATAAAAATTAATGGTTTGTGCATGTCCTTGTACATCACCTTCTCGTTGAATGTCACATCTCTGCACCTGATCACCTTCTTGTTTTTGTTGTCCCAAATGCGGTAGCCGAACTCATCTTCACTATACCCGATGAATGTGCATATCTTAGACTTGGGATCAGGCTCATTCCTGCCTTGATCACTTATATGCACATAAGCTACACAACCGAAAACTTTAAGATGTGAGAGGGTTGCCTCCTTTCCGCACCATACCTCTTCTGGTATTCTGTGCTCCAATGGAACCGATGGACCTCGGTTGATCAAGTAAGCTGCTGTGTTGACTGCTTCTGCCCAGAACTGCTTCGGTAGACCTGACTGCATCCGAATGCTTCTGGCTCTCTCTGTCAACGTTCTATTCATGCGCTCAGCCACACCATTGTGCTGAGGCGTGCCGGGCACGGTCCTCTCCATTCTGATACCGTGCTCATAGCAGAACTTCTTGAATCTGGTGTCTTCATACTCACCACCATTGTCTGTTCTGAGTTTCTTTACCCTCAAACCGGTCTCATTCTCGACCATGGCTTTCCATCTTCTGAAAGCCTCAAACACTTCTGACTTTTTCTTCAGAAAGTAGACCCATACTTTCCGAGAGTGATCATCAATAAAAGTCACGAAGTAGTGTTTCCCACCAATCGACGCGGTGGTTGTTGGTCCCCAAACATCTGAGTGAACAAGCTCTAGCTTCTGCTTCCTGGGGGGTCTGCTACTTGTCTGAAAGCTAACTCTCTTCTGCTTTCCAAGTAGGCATTCTTCACACATATCAATCTCTACTGATTGTAAACCTGGGAGTTTTTTCTTTGTGTGCATAACCTTCATCCCCTTTTCACTCATATGACCGAGTCTCTGGTGCCACAGCTTTGAAGTCTCATTGCCTGCTGAAACTGAGATCGAACAACGTGCACCTGCTGTCATATACAGTGTACTAGTCTTCCTGTCTCTGGCAATCGTCATTGCGCCCTTCGAAATCCTCCAGTCATCTCCATGGAAAGTCGTCGTGTAGCCTTCACTAGCCAGCTGGCTTACTGAGATTAAGTTCCTCTTCAGGTCGGGAATATACCTGACATCCTTCAGCTCCCATACTGACCCATTCAGCTTAATCTTCACCACGCCTTTGCCAATAATGGCACATGCTTGATCGTCACCAAGATATACATTTCCAAGGTTTCCGGGGATATACTTCTCGAGGAATTCTTTCTGAGAAGTAGCATGGAATGATGCTCCCGAGTCCAACACCCAAGACTCCTCCTTGCTCTCCAAAGAGCATATCAGCGCATCATCTCCTCCTGAGGTGGAGGCAACGTTCACATCTGCATTTGCCTCCCACTCCTCCCGTGCACTCCTGCACTGATTCTTGTAGTGCCCGGTTTTCCCGCACTTCCAACACTCGATAGCCTTCGAACTGTTGGGATTTCTGGATTTGGATCTCCTATCATCTGATCCATTTCCTCTGGTTGAACTTTTACCTCTTGACTCTGTATGCAATACTGAAGAGGTTGTAGCTTCACCCGACTCTCTCCGTCGGATCTCCTCACTGAGAACCAGATCACGAACGTCGTCAAACTTCAACTTATTGCTTCCCGATGAGCTACTCACAGCTGTGACCGTAGCGTTCCAACTCTCTGGTAGGGAAGACAAAAGGATCAACGCTCGAACTTCCTCATCAAACTCAATATCAACTGAACTCAATTGGGTCGTGACTGTATTGAGTTCATTGAGATGATGTGCTACCGATGCACCTTCCGCCATTCGCAGATTAAACAACCGCCTCATCAAATGGACTTTATTTGAGGCTGATGGCTTCTCATACATATTGGAGAGTGCTGCCATAAGATCTGCCGTGGTCTTCTCCTTTGCAATGTTAAAAGCAACATTGCGGGTTAACGTCAAACGAATAACCCCGAGGGCTTTTCTGTCCAGAAGATTCCAATCTTCTTCCTTCATACCCTCCGGCTTCTTCCCCGAGAGAGGTTGATACAGATTTTTCTGATACAGATAATCCTCTATCTGCATTTTCCAGAATCCGAAATCTGATCCATCAAACTTCTCTATTCTCACCTTTCCCTCATCTGCGGCCATGGCTCCCACTTGAATCTGACTTCCTCTAGATCGTTTCACGCTCTGATACCAGTTGTTGGGAATCTAACGCTGAAACCCCTAATACAACAGAAACGCAGTATAGAGAACAGTACACCAAGATTTACGAGGTTCGGCAACTGCCTACGTCCTCGGGAGCCACACAGTCAATTTCTTATTTAATCTAACAAGAAATTACAAATCAAGAGCAAATCTCTAAACTGAGATTTCTCAAATGAACACTGTAGCTTACAGTGTTAATAATCAAAGGGTATGAACCCTTTCAATTTCTCTCACAATAAAACCCCTCTTTCCACTATAAAGTGCTGGAGATCAAAGAGAAACGAAAGGAGAAAAATTTCGCCGCCGCTGCCTGGAATCGAACAGAGAGAGAAAGGGGAAGAGCAGCAAAAACCCTAGGGCATCGGGGGGCTTTTTATAGCCGAGCTCGTTGACAGGCTGGCGACAGCCTGTCGCCAGCCACGCGCGCGGCCCACTGGGACGCGAGGGTCGGGTCAAACGCCGAGGTCGCGATGCCCACACGCCGAGGGTCGCGTTCGCCCGAGGGTCGCGTTCGCTCGAGGGGCGCGTCTCCGACTTCGCCTGCGGATTTCTTCGAGCTCGAAATCGCCTTGAGCTCGCCTCTGATCTGCCTCGACATCGAGCTCGCCTGCGGAGGTTTGAGTCTACACCGATCTCAACACTACTAACAGAGACAGTTGAAGCTGAAAACTCTATTCGAGTGCTTTGCATGGTTCAGGATAAAACTTCGAGGTTAGAAATGGAGAATGGAGGAGAATCAAGGGGATTTTCTAATAGTTCATGGAGACCATTCATCACAAAAGTTGGTTTGGGAGAGCTCTTGACAGTGATGTAAGATGAGATTTTAATTGGGTTTTAAGTTTGAAGGAACGAAATATGTTTGTTAACGGGTACAAGTTAAATAGGTCGTGAGTTCGATTTTGAAACAGAAGGGGTACCAATCCACCCGAGAAGCTTACGTTAGCTAGCTAGGAGCCTAGGAGGGCTATTTTCAATATTTAGACCATCTTCAGTTCTCTCCTGCCACATCACTTTATTTAATTCAATAATCTTCATTTCCCTATCAACTCTACAGCAGGAGATTTTTCAGAATTTTTTTTACTTTATTTGGGACCCACCATAACCACATCACTTCAACATATACCCCACCATATTTATTCATTCTTTTTCCTATTTCATATATATTAATGGTATAAAAATAGGATGTAGAAACTCAGAATTTTTTTGGTGTCCAAATGACACAAAGTTAATCTCTATTTATAGAGTTTGAAAAATAAAAATTAATGGTATAAAAATTATAAATTAATTCATTGTATTTATCTCAAAAAAAATATCAATTAAAAATGAGGAGGAAAACAAAAATTGCCGCATTTAATGAGGTGGGGCCCACCAGGTCAGAAATGCCCGGGGTAAATTTTTCACCCATTGGCCTTGTCTTTTTGATTCATCTTTTCAAAAAACTCCTGCTGCAACCAAATATCTCTCCAAATAACCCCTGCTGCATATGGTCTTGGAGGATTTTGGCGGACCGGATGACATTTCAATGATTTCAGGGACTTAATACATCATAGTACTAAAGATTTGGGGAACAATTAACGAAATAACCCTTTATTCTAGATAGTTTCACGAAATTCATAGAGGATTTATTTGTAAAAACAAATATTTACATAGAACGGAAAGAAATAGAAAGAAAAGGATGAGAATCCGCATATTAATGAATAAACTGCATCCTAATTTCGTGGCTAATCTTTCAGAAATTGTAACAGTGGTTATTTTTCACACCAAATCATGTCGATGAATGATAGCAAAATGTTGCATCAAACACCAGCGTCCGAATCCGATACCAAACATCTCTCGATCAGTTGGCGCAAAAGCAGAAATAAAACCAAACTCAAGTGTCTATAACCAATCTAACAACATCAACAGAATTATAAATGCGCATAAATACAGGAAAAGCCACTTGCATCTGAAAAAAGCCAGAGATTGGTAATTTGTATCAAACGTCTACGATCATCTCTTTCTACATTGGATTGTATAATATGGGCCTCCTCGTGTCAAAAAAAAAAGGTCATGTAGGAACGTACAAGCACAAGAACACAGAATGCAAATAGAAGATTTTGCGATATAGATGACAAACAAATGCTAGAGGAAAGCAAGAAAAAAAGAAGGGAGAAAGTTGACAGATTCTAATTGCAGCCGAGTCACAGGCTACCACTAAGCTATATCTCCAAGGGTGCCTATGTGATTTTGACAAATAATGCAAAACTTGGATCATCCCAATAGCAGAATGAAGCTTGAAGGAAAAGAGTATCAGACGAGAAATGTTAGCACTTTCGTGTCTTCAATGTGAAGAGCTACTTTGTTATCTTCCTTAGCATCAATCTCCAGACACGAATGTTTTACTCTCATAGTACTTCCTCTCACTTGCTTCCTTCTTTTCATTTCGTTTCTGCAGAAACAGGGAATTTGTTATGGATACAAATATGAGCTTGTACATCAAAGGTGAAACTTCGCAAGATGATTATTTTATCAGGCAAAATCGTATACAATAGCAGAACAGTACTTTGAAGTTTCTGGAACCTTTTATCAGTAGAATCTTTAAAATTGATTTTGCAATCCTCACAAAATGTTTGTAGACGGCAAAATTATTGCAAGATATGCTTATTATTGCGAGGTAGATTGTTGAGCTATTAACGTGCCCGCCTCACGTATCAAGCTTCAGAATGCTGAAAAGGCATGATAGCACCTTAGGACAACCAGATTATTATGTTTAGTCTATTGAGACATAATTTTCACTCCTTTAAACCTGGGCAGATGTCCTGAAAGACTAGAACTAAGTAGGCACCAACCAAGTCAAAACTTGTCCAAGTAAAGAAACTCATCGGTGACAATGATCTTCATGCTAAAAAGAACACCTGATAAACTCCATGCAGATAACTCTCCCCGAATCATGCTACTTTTTGAAGAAAAGTATTTCCATGAGACTTATTCATGCCAAGAGAATTGATAGGAAATTACCAGATAGGCGTCATGGTTCGCAACTATCCTCTTGATAACCGTACTAGTTGTGATCTCAAGAGGACTTTCTAGTTGTCTGTAGATACCCATCTCGATTGGAACCTCGTACGGATTGGATTTCTCCTGTCAAGTTGTGCCAAAAATTCATCAAATGTCATAATCTGACTGTCCGGGCTTTTAATAGTAAAGAAACCATAAACCTTGATGAAGTACCTTCAAAAAGTCCATGTTTTCAGCAATTGTTCCATGAACCACCAATGAGATGTTAAAGGTTGTGATCTGCAGATTGAAGTTAAACATGTTTAAACAACCACCCAAAGCCAGATATATCGAAACATTCTAATACTATAGCCAAGATTCTGTGAGCACTTCTGATATCAGTGCTGAAATAAACACGTCTTACTTGTTACTGAACTTGTAGTGTTCCGCATTTTAGATTTTGCAAATTAATGATAGTTTACAAAGCAAATTTTAAACGGAAAACGTAAACAATTAGGACTTCAACAGGTAGTTACTCGTTTCAATTCTTTTCCTTTTTTATAACACTGAGGAGTTTATACAGAGCTTTATGTAACTTAATACTTAGGAGAGTGTGTATGTCAGCTTCTATATTTTTCATCCATGTGAGTCCTATAAAATATAATATCCAAAGGGAGGTCTTTTAAGAGTAATATAATAGGCAAAAGTAAAATATGAGACGTCAGTGAATTTTAGCTTTATCGTATCCTATGAGCAGAAAGTACCTGAATTTTCAAATTTAGTTTCCTGTGTAGCTTTTGAAGGAAATTTAAAAAGAAGTTTTTTTTAGCAGTTTATTCGCTAAACTAATAATTCTAGGCCTACAGATGTATACAAATAAAGCTGGCATAGGTCTATATTTCAACATAATAGATGAAAAAGTACATACCAAGTGCAGCATAAGGAAATTTATATATTTTAATCTTATGACAAAATACATAAGAGGAATATATGAATCAAACATAAAGGAATCAATTCACACACGCAAGGCTGTATGAAGATCAACTATCAATCCTCTATGACAAATCAATCCTCCTTTGACTTATCATCAGAAGTAAATACATGCAGTTTCCTTCAAACGTGCATAAAAGCTGCCATAGCCCATGATAAAATTTAGAATTAACATACTACTAAAAAGTTTCTATGGAAAGATCAATGTTTTTTTTATTACTTTTTACTTCTTTCTCTGTTCTATATGGGATACTTTATTTTATAACTTAAAAACAGATGAGAAAGATAGTTTTAGAAGAACATAAGAGACAAAATGATAAAACACACGTATAAATGTGACTAACCATGTCTTTTGAAACCTCCCAGGGGGCACCAATGATCACCTCATCAACATAACGGCAAGCCAAAACACTTAAACTTCTCTCATGAAGATTCATGATTGGACGATGGGCACCTCGAGTAGAACTGCACATCGCATAAGAAACTATTAGTTTCATAATTGTCATCTTTCAGCAGTTGAGAAATATTTAACTAGCGCATGACTTACAAGCAAGTTATCATAAATGTGAAGTAGTGACTATGATATCCAATTACAATGGCCTCTCAATGGGTGACATTGTGATATAGTCCAATTCACAAAGTGAGTCTAAAGACCCCTCCATGAGCACACCCCCTTTACCACTGTACCAAGCTCCTCATGCTCACTGTTTATGGATGCTATTGTTGTATTCAGGTCGCAACAAATGTAATTCTGGAAGCATTGATGATGTAGAACGAAAGTCATGATTTAGCTAGGATTCTTGATTTAGCAATGAAGGAGCTTTGGTTGCGACAAATGTAGTTATAGACAAAAGTCACGATTTAGCCAGGATTCTTGATTAATTAAGGTATTTTGTTTTATCTGAAGAGATTTGGTTTATTTCCAAACCCTAGTTTAGTTAAATTAAAAATCCTAGTTATATTTCAGTTTGACTTCTCTGGAATAAATTTACCATTCTATGACTTTTTTAGTTGATACATTGAACATATGATAATTCTTAAAGATTACAAAGCATATAAAGAATTTGCCTATGGCATCAAACCATAACCATAATCTTAAGATATGAAGTCTTACCCAACGTAAAGCCAACAAGGTATGAAACATAGGATATTGTCGGCCTTTCGTACCAAGTCCCATAAAAACCTAGCCACCAACATCCTACCCAAACCCAAATTCAGTCTGAATTTGCAACACCAATTGAACAAGCTATAACTCTCTAGTATCATTTTTGGACATATTAACCATTCTAGAGGGGATACATACTTTCAGAATAAGAAAATAGATTCTCGCTGAAGATTGTGAAACTACAATGTGCTAGCATATTTTCACTCTTCAGCCATTTTTTTTCCACTTCTTGTTTCTTCTATATACATGCTATATCAGATTTCTATATGGGTCTATATCTGGTAGAATATAAAGGGGAGCACATAAATCAATCACTGGGTTCTTAAGTCAGCTTGATTGGCATTGTAAGCATGCTTCCAGTACCTTACACAAACAGTTGAACACGAAATTGAGAATAAAAGTGAAGTTGGTTTATAGCCGACATGTCTTTCTAGTGTATTTAAGCATTAATTAGTACTAGAATGATTGACAAGAATGAAACACAAAGTTCAATCCTAATGGTGTTACCATGAGAGAAACAACAGAGTTTGAAAATTATTTAAGCACTGAAGGTCATATCTAAGAAACTCACGGCAGTCCCAAAATGAACCATATGCGTCAAAAAGCACAATGAATTATGGGTTTCACCCGTTACAAGCAAATTAAAGATGACCAAGACTCTGTGCGAGTAATAAAGACTTTATTTGAACCATGTGGTGTCCTAATGGAAAGGTAGATGAAACCTCTTCTTGTTAATTAGAAAAACAACGAAAACCTTAAACCAAATGGAAAACAGGGTGCATGACATTACTTGAAGAAGTTTAACAGAAAAGGGTGTCATTGATTATAAATAACTTAAAGCAAGACACTAAATAAGCAAAGAGAGGACATATACCTAATCGAGTTTTAGCAATCCAAAATCTTTAGACAGTCCACAAAAACTGAGTTAAAACTCAATAAAAAATATGAATAGACATAGACCTGACTGTTTGATCAGTGTGAATCCCCACAAGTAAAAAATCTCCAAGTTCTCGAGCAAGTCTCAGTATCTATATCAAAAGAGAACAATTTGAAACATCAGGTCCATACTAACCGTTAAAAAAAATCTTACAAAAATAAAAGTTCAAAGTGAAAGAAAACAAATTAAAAACATTCAACATAGGTAGATTGTTTCCTCCCAGGTACAAGAAATGATCATTGTTTTGTCACCATTATACAATTCCAAGTTACTTTTTGTGGATTTCTTTTGCTTAAATTCATTACTTTACCTGTTGGGTATTTCCCGAATGAATTTCATGTTTTGCTTGACTGGGCATGTTTCATAAAGATGGGTTCTTTTAGCATTGCTTATAAATTGCTCATTTATTCAATGCATGCATTTGTCTAGGGTATTATTTCTTTGCATTGAAACCAAATCAGATGCCTCTGCACAGCTCATTAGTTCGACATAAAACACTGTCCTTGTAGTTTTTAGGGTGTTATTTTTGAAAGAAATGATGGAATATAGCCACCCTCTTCCAATGAAGAGAAGATAAGAAACAAAGATGCAGTAATGCAAGAGGGGACTAAATCCGCTATCACTCCAATAGTCTAATCTTTAGTCAAATCAAATCAGTATTATTGCAGAAAAGAAAGTATGCACAAGTACAGATCAAACTTTATTTCAAAAAATTAAAAAGTTGAGTTCAAACTCTAAAGCTAAAAATAGACACTGAAAGACTAAATCCATTATCACTCCAATCTCTAGTCAAAATCAAATCGTTATTACTGTTCGAATATTCTGACTCTATATTGTCCATCCTCTCTTGGGGAGTTCTCTTGCATCGTCGAGAAAATCTAAATCAAGTTCCTCAATTGTGATATAACCTTAGTCTCAAAATCTAACCTCCTCTATGTCTTCTGATTAAGTATTTTAAATTGCTGGCTCTACTTTAGCCAACTAGAAAATAGATACATCAAAATATTGATCAAGTAGCTAAAAAAACATGCCATGAGCCCCACCCCACCCCCAACACCCACCCACCCATGCAGGCACACACATGTGCATGCACACACGCACACAGACAAAGATAACAATCATCCTTCGGTTTAACGTAAATGACAACATAAATTACAAGTATAAAAAGTTTTACCTCCACGTGTCCAGCATGGAAAAGATCAAATGCACCATCAATGTACACTACTCGAGCATCTGGACCTGCCCCCTGCATGCAGAACAAGGATTCAAACTGAAGAGTAAAGTCGGGCACGCATTCACCAACTTTGAACACAAAAATGCCATTAAACTCTCATGAACATTCAGTGGGGTCTCCACTATATTGAATAAATTCTCTTTTATTCTTGGTAGGTGTGGAAAGCAATACAGTTGATCACACCAGAAATATGAAAGCACACAATGGTTAAAGTACTTCAAAGAATGAATGTGCATGTCACCAAAAATATGATCTCATGATCTTAAAGTTCTCCAAAGACTGTCATTGCCTAACAGTTAAATTTTCTCAAAAACATTTCTGCAAAGAACACCATAGACTTCCAACAATTGAATATAGAACTAAAGAAACAAACGCTGCAGAATAGTTTGGAATCTTTCCTATAAATAGATTACCGTGAGGATCATTCAAGTATTCTTCTGGACAAATGTCTTTCAACGTCTCATAAGCTATTAATCTTTCAAAATATAAAAAGAAATGGCTGGAGTAAACTCATAGCACTTTAGTGGATTGGTGACAACTTTGATACAGTGTTTGATTAATTACAAGAATTAAATACATATTTTAGAAAACATTATCAAGACAACAAGCATCCAAATGATTCCTATCTAAAACAAAACTCGTATAAAGAGGAAACTGAATTGTACCAACTTCTAGTTTTGTTGCCACAGAAGAGGACCCTAACAATCTAAACAAACCAACCTCTAGATTATAGGAAAATTTCACATGACAATTGACAACTCCTTGGTGAGAACTTTAGTAGAACTCCATCTAGTTCACTATATCCAAATTACTTTATGATCAAGAGATCAAATAGTTAGAAACTTTCTCGGTCCAAAGATGCTATTGCTTTCTTTTCTTTCTTTCTTTCTTTCTTTTTCCCAAAAAACAGCATTGACCAAACTATTCAAAGCTATGGATTTATCAAACAAACTATCCATGTATTTCACTCGATAGATCCAGTACCTAACCAGAGGCAAAGAAGCAACATCAACAAAAAGGGAAAACCTTCTGTAAAAAACTAACTGGGAACATTATTTCTGTAACAACAAAATATAATTCAGGCAAAGAGTACCAATCCACAGGGCCCACTAATTTTTACCTTCTCGTTTGAAAATTGTACTATCCGCCGAGATGTAGGCAAGAAATTAGATACACGGGTTCCACTAGCAGACCAAGCATCCTCAACTTTTGGGCCTCTTGGACTGCCATGCCCATGGCTGAATTGCCTTTGTAAGGAAGAATGATTGTGACTCTCACCATGGGACCTTTCCCTCACACAAAGAAGCATGCGGCCTGTTGATGCAAAATAATATGCAAGTTCACGTTATCTCGTTGCCAAATAAAAACAAATATATTAATTCATCTATCTACAAACAAGAAATTCATCCAGCTGTCTAACGAACCATGCACCCGTTAGGTACAACTGTAGAAGCAAGAAAAGAAGGCAGAGAAGGCTGTACTGGGAAAAAGGCAGAAAACAGAGATATGCTTGCGGAAATAACAAGAGGTAGATTCAAATTTTCAATAACATAGAACATCCTCTTTCATCGCTGGTAGAAACACTTTGAATGTGGAACTACACTGTTCAGTGACCTAACTTCTACTCGTCACAACACTAATTCAATTTGGTCACAAGAAGTACTTGTACAATTCAGCAAAGAGTATGCCTCTTTCAAGACCAGGCTTTAAGTAATTAACTAATTATTAATAAAGATCACAAGGATTATGCGATAGTTTTGGGATATCAAATGATGAACTTCATATCGGTTTCAATCACGAACTGGACTATCGTAGCAATTAGAGAAAACCATCTTTGTATACTTGTTTTATGCCAAGCTGAGAAAGAAAGAACTAAACCCAGTTTTAAGTTTTTGGTCAATCTTTTATCAAGTCTAAGACAGCAAGACCACATGAATTTGTTGCATTTTTAATGTAATCTAGAAGTTGTTGGCACACCATCATTCTTCCTGATGTTAAAGATAGCCATGAGCAGTAGATATAATCACCTGTGTCTGTGTGGAACTTATTCTGAATACCACAAGCATGAGAGAAATAAGCAAAGGATTCTAATTGGCAGATAATTAATGTAACTTAACATGGTATTTGATGTACATGGCAGTAACTTGGAAACATACTTATCAAGAGCTGAACTTAGTAAACAGAAAAAGGAAAAATATATGCAGAGAAGCTTAGAATAGTACCAACAATGTCTGTGCTTGACACTCCTTCCGTTCTCTTGATCTGCTTATAACGACCTGCCTTCTTGGCGAGAGCATATGCATCAGTGCCATCAGGGAGCAGGCATGGGTCATCCCCATGGATGATGTAATCTATATCATACTCATTGAACAACTTCTGCATAAATTCTTCGGTGATAGCATATGGGGCATCGGGAATGACATCATCTACCCACTTCAAGGCACCTACCATTATCATCCTGATAAACAAAAAAGTGACTTGCCTCTTATGCTCAAAAGTTCAGCAATGCTCTTTCCAAAATAATAAGGTAACAATAATGATTTTTTTTTTACTTTTCACTTGTGACTAATCAAAATTACAGATGTGATTTAAGTAGTAAATTCTCCAATATAGATCCCAAAAATCACAGTTCGAAAATTTCTAACCTATGAATCATGGGATCTTTGAATAGCTTGTGTCAATCTTAAAATTCGGATATTTTAATTACTACAATGTAGGATAGAAATTCAAAACACACACATGCACGCCTACAAAGACGACTGGCACACATGCGTGCACCCACGCACACAAACATATATATGTATAGGCATATACACACAGACATATACATACATAAAGGGTAAGGTCATATTATGCAGAGGATGTAACTAACAAGTTTACAGCTATCAATGAAAATACACATTAAATTATCTATATTGATAATCCAGAGTATCCATTATGATCTACATTTTCTAGTACTCAAGGGGATGAAAAATCACATGGATTAACATTTTCTAGCCTAATACGTCTTATGGTCTGAAATTGAGTGGCACGTGGTCAGCGTGAGTTGCTTTACTATATAATAGAAAAATTCTAACATTTTCTAGCCTAATACGTCTTATGGTCTGAAATTGAGTGGCACGTGGTCAGTGTGAGTTGCTTTACTATATAATAGAAAAATTCTAAACCATGTGGTTGTTTTTATCCACTCACTTTTAATGATTTAGTGATCACGATGTACAATTTGGAACATTAATATGCAACGTGCATAAGTGCATTTATTTCCATATGCAGGTGTAAACTTCCTAGTTAATCTTAGAAACGCACTAGCGATGAGATTATACCAAAACTATCTCCTCCTGCGACAATCCATTTCCTTCATTTGGAAAGAAAACTACCATAATAGAGTAAACAATATGAAGATCCACACGGGATCATGTCTATATTTCACAAAATAATAATGATTCAACTGGGGGAATCAGGAAAGAAGTTAGGATCCTACAGATGTCATGCCTGAAATCAATAATCAATAATCGGATTACTTTTCCGAAGAGGAGAAATCAAGAAATGAATCACCGCAGTCGCCGGATTTTGATCTAATGTGCATGTCCATATGTACTGTGTAAACTTCTTTATTACACATTTTCTGTAATATAATCTTGCTCTTGTATCCATTTGCATTCCATATATATGTGTAAACTTCTTTATTACACATTTCCTGTAATATAATCTTGCTCTTGTATCCATTCGTTCATTTGAAAAGAAAATTACCAAAATAGAACAAACAACATCAAGATCCAAAAGCGATCACATTCTGATCCTGTCCACGTTTTACAAAATAATTAAAGATTCAAAAGGAACGGTCAAGATCATTAAACAATCAACAAAATCATATAAAAACGCGGATCAAGAAACTCAAGAATCGAACCTCTCGTGAAGCGGAGTCACCGGTGGTCCTTTGTTCCTCGTGATCTCGTCATCGCTAACGACACCAACGACAAGCTCATCGCCAAGAGCCCTAGCCTGCCGCAGCGCGTTGCAATGCCCGTAGTGCATCATGTCGAAGCACCCGTCCATGTAAACCCTAATCGGCTTCTTCTTCTTTCGAAATCTCGAGCAAATCGTCGGAAGAATCGCCGGAGCAAGCCCTAGCTGGATCGCGGCGACGGTGGAGGCGAGGACAATGCCGCCGATGAAGAAAGCCTTGACGAGCTTTTCTCTCTCGATCGACGCCATGGATCGGAGATCTAGGGTTAGGGTTTCGTTTCGTCGATTTTAGCTGGAGAATTCTCGAGCTCGCGCCAAGAGAGAGAGAGAGAGAGAGAGAGAAAGAAACTAGGGATTCTAAAGGCCGTAAGATTTGACGTGGACGTGTGGGGCCTAGTATGGGAGATGTGAAAATGTTGGGTGTCACGGTAAATTTTGCTTTTAGAACATCTTCTCGAAGAGGCCGCATAGAAATTGCCGTGTAGGATTTTCGACCGCAATAAATTCGTTTTAAAATGCGGTTATCATTGTGCCTAACAAGTAGCAACCTCTAATTTGCAATGGCATTTCCTCTAATTTGCGCTAAAGTAAAAAAAATAGAGACTACTCAACTATTTTCAAGTAAAAAAAACATTTTTTGCTCTTTTAAAGAGCACATCGTCAATACTTCTTTAAATACTGATATGACGCTTACGTGTCATCCCTACTTTCTAAATGATTTTATGCCTCTCAAGGCCCGCAAGTAGCCCACAAGTGAAATGTGCATTAATTAGGAAGCATATAATTTCCTCCTGATAACTTTTCATTGTTATCCAAACAAAAAAGGAAAATGAAGAATAAGTACTATTTCCACCGCTTAAAAAAATATGTGAAACAAATAGTAAAATTATTTTTTCCATTACTTCCTACTTCATAAATTTAAAAGTTACTTATTTGATCTATTTCCTACTTCCGGTACTTCTATCAAGCCAAACGAGCCCTAATTTACAAGGCAATTGTCAGCTAGATACAACGATTATTCGAAGGTTATTGTTATTATACGCAGTTGTAATTATAGTTGTTTGATTCAATCTTGGAAATCCAGTAATGATTTTTATGCGTGTATAACTGATGGAGAAAATCAATACAATTTATGAAAGTTCTATGTTTGTTTTCTTCTAAAAATTAATTTAAAGAGGGTAGGAGGCCATATTTTCTGGCTTCTTACGTGCTAGTTCAGACCCAAAAAAAAGTGTTCTAAATGGGGCAAAATGTTGAGCAAGATTGAGGACTAACTAGTTCAGAGAAAAATTCAAAATTTTGCAATGTTACTTTGTTAGTTAGAGTATTTGCTCGTCACTTTATGGAACATGAAAAGGTATAATTTATAAGTTTTTCCTAGATTTTTTTTCCTTTTTTCCCATTTTACTACTCGTTTTGTATTTCTTTATTTACAAATTACATATATGGGGATACGCTATAAAAAAATTTCCATGTTGTAGGAAGTTGTGTGAGACACTCTAAGAGACAATTACGTGACATAAACAAAGTTTATAAGTATTATGTT
>NC_033801.1:124603924-124641982 GCF_001876935.1 Asparagus officinalis | reverse complement strand
ACCCTTTAAAAAACCCCTACTACCGGGCCGTGGTCATTAGTTAGGAATGACGAAGCCCTGGAAGCAAAATAGGAAGCCCACTTGGAGCTTGGAGCAGGCCGCAAAGCCTCGTACTGATCAACCCGATATCGAGGGCAAAAATGTCTATGAAGGTATCTCTAGTCTCTAGAAGACCAAGGATAGCGCGATGTGCGTGCTTCATCGTTTATTTCATAGTTAGTAACTTCACTAAAACAATATGCCCATTGTGTTGATATTTTAACTATTTGTATTGGTATTTACTGCCTAGCCTATGCTGATATTGATACTGATTATGTACTGATTATTTAGGATTTATTGCTTGTTTGTAATTTGCATCCCATTTAGGGGGTGTTTGTTTCAAATTTTTTTTTTTTTTGGATATAGGGTGGATTACAAGTTTTGGGGTGTAAAAAGTGTTTTTTTTTTTTTTGTTTTAGTATTCCATAAACCTTGTTTGTTTCAAAACCAATTTTGGGTTATTGGATCCCCAAATTATAAAAGATTAATATTTTTTAGGATTTGTAAAATCCTCTCATTGATAGGTGATGTGGGCTGGATATCTAACAAAAGCAAGCCACCTCATCTTTTTCTCAGCTTCCGAAAACCAAAACCCCTCATTCCCGTCACCGCTAGGTTCCCTCCTCTTTTACCTGCCTCCTTTATTTCCCGCTATCAAATCTGACTCGCCGCATCCTCTTCCCGCTATCAAATCTGACCCGCTGCCTCCTGTTCTTACCAATCGCCTCCTCACTCTCTCACTCCCATCACCACTGTTCTCGTCGCCCTCCTCTTTTACCTGCCTCCTCTATTTCCCGCTGCCTCCTCCATTTTCGATTTATCTTTGGTTTGATTGAAGATTTGGACGTTAAAACTGAGATTTGGGCGAAACTAATTTGGGGATTTCTGTCGATTCTGAATTCTACGGTTTCAGGCGGCTCGCTCAAATCCCGCAGGTATAGATCTCGCACCCCCTTTCTCTACATAATTACTTTGATTTGTATTAGGGTTTTCTAATGATCTTCAATTCAATTTAATTTGGGCGAAACTAATTTGGGGATTTCTGTTGTTTCTAAATAAATGAAGGTTCTGGAAATTTTTTGACATGTTCACTTGTATTAGTGTCTCTTGCTCACTTGTATTCGCCTTAGGGTTTAATGAATTACAAGTTACTTTCTTGTCATCATCTTCTTATCTTTAAAAAACTAGGTTTGTTTAGGAATTCTTAACCTGCAATGATCTATTTGTTGATTCCCCGTAGCTCTCCAATTTATTTGGATCTATTTTTCATTACATTTTGCTTTAGAAGGTTACATTTCTTCTATTTTTGCTTACCTTATTCTTCTAGATAACTCGTTTGAGCTTTTATTGTTTAAAAATGTTTTAGATTGAAAATCATCCGCAATTTTCTCGTATACAAGCTTACCCAATTTTGGGATAAAAGTTTTGTTATTGTTGTTATAAGAGGTCAAATATTTTTCCAATAACTTTTTAAAATGTAAGGCTCCTTCCAACGTGATGAGGAAGTTCCTCGCCCATTGATAATGATATGATTGTGAGATGTTTTTATTTTCTATATGTACTTTGTCATGGAATATGGATGGTCAATTTTCTAGAGAAGACAAATTAAATATGAGTGATTGTGGTTTTCTTTGGTTCATTATATATTGAAAAGAGTTTTTTATTTGCTTTCTTTTTCTTCACTAACTAGAACTTTTTAATTAGAACTGGGATAATTTGTAAAGTGAGATAATTTAGTGGAACAATGATGGATAATGTTGGATGCTTTGTTCATGAAAAGGCAATTTTGCCTTTGTGAATAGTCTCACATTGGAAAATGAGATGAATAGTATAGGGTATATAATGGTCCTCTCCTTATTGGGCTTTGAATAGTATTTTGGGTTTTGTGGGCTTTGCATTTCTACCACACACGCGCGCACGCCTCGCCCGCGCGCCACGCCTCGCCCGCGCGCCACGCCGCACCGCACACGCACACATTTTTGCTTCTCAAGCTTTTATTTTTGCACGTTTTACACGTTCTGTAACGGCTGCATGCGGGTAACGGAAGCAAGATTTGTGCGTAACGGTCCCTTGGATTCAGCGGGGGTTACATCTCCTCACCTATATAAGCAGGCTTGGAGCTCATTCAGAAACACACCAACGAAGAGAAGAACTTCTAAGCTCTCTTCTTTCTCTACTCTCATTCCTCTAAGAAATTTCGGCTACATATTTTATATTTTTATTTTTTGGGCAACCGTTTTCGTCTGAGCATAAGCTCTGTGACTCACGCCCGAGTGCAAAGGCCGGCCGATTCCGGGGGTTTTTACCGCTAGGGGGGAGGGGACAAATTACGCCAGGGTGATAGGCTGGTCATTAATCTTCTAGGGTAGTGATATCATGACTGCTCCCGATCAGGCCTGAATTTTCTAACTCTTTAATTTATTTTTTATATTATTATATTCCTATTTTGACAGCAATCTAGAAGATTAAATAAAATTTCTTGCTGTTAATTTAATTTTAAAAATAAAAAAAACTAAAAAAAAAAACTACTATTCATCGGGATTACTGTTCACCCGAATATTCATATATTTTAATTACTTGTTGTATTAGTTAATTGTTTTAATTTGTGGCATCTAAATTAGTTAAAAAAATATTTATTTCTTTGCTGCTTCTGTACTCAATTTCTGCACCTGTCACTTTTCATATATATATAGTAAAAAAACAAAAAAAAATTAAGTGAACCAGTTCAAGTTTTCTTGGATTAGTTGGTGTCTAAGGCAAGGTTTAAGGGTTGCGTAAAGCGCTCTGCAAGAAACGAGGTACTTAATAGATCTTTGATCAACCTCTAGTACTATCCTTACCTAGCCAAACTATCAGAGTAAAACTTTAATCTTTTCACTTTTAGAGTTTTTGGTTAAGAGCGGGTTTAATTAAGTTTCTGGTCTAGTAGTATTGACAAAATCTTTTATTTGATCAGATTACATCTACCTAGACTAGTAAACTTGAATTGGACTTATGGCAATTTCTGATCATTCAAAAAGTGTCAAACCTGAGAAGTTCACCAGTGTTAACTATAAACGGTGGGCTGATCAGATGAAATACTGGCTCACTACCTTAGGTCTTTTATCTGCTATTGACACTTCTGAGTCATCTACTAGTGGTTCTTAACCTTTGACTCCTGATCCTGCTCAACCTGCTCCTTCCACTTCTGGTTCTGGTGCTAGCTCCTTTTCTAGCTCTATGAAACCAGAAGAAATCAACTATCATTATTGTCATAGGATTCTTAGTGCACTTGCGGACAACCTTTATGACATATATTATGAGTTCAAAAGTGCAAAAGACCTATGGAATTCTCTGGAAGCAGAATATGGCTATGATGATGCCGGAATTCTGCGTTTCACCTCCTCCTCATTCAATAAGTTCATGATGGTTGATGACAAGCACATTAATGAACAAATTCATGAATTCCTAGATTTCCTCCGTCATCTGCAATCAAAAGGAAACACTTTTACTGACGATTATAAAGTTTCCTGTTTGATTGATAAACTTCCTCCCTCCTGGTCTAGATTTGCTGGAGATCTCCGACACAAGCAAGGGGATCTAACCTTAACTGAAGCCCTCAAGGCTATTCATATTGAAGACCAGCATAGGCAAAATTCCAACACCAAGAATGAAACAAAAGCTAAAGTAAACTTGGTAGAGGATAAGCCTAAATCTAAGAATTTCAAACCCAAAGGGAAGAAATTCAAGAAAAATCAACAATCTTTCAACAAATCTTTCAACAAATCCTCCTTCAAATCAAATCTCAATTCTTCTAGCCATAAGTCCGATGAGAAGTTCTACTTTGTCTGTGGTAGAACCAACCACATGACTCACAACTGTTTCTTTTGGAAGAAGGAACCGGCCAAACCTGCCCCTAAAGGAAATGGATCCAACAAAGTTAATATGATTGAAATGAATCCAACCTCCTTCAGGTTAGCCTCTTCATCTCATCTTGTAAATTATCTAACTTCTTCCACTGATTGGTATTTGGATTCTGGAGCAAATATCCACGTCTGTAATGACCGCTCTTGGTTTTCAAATTATCAGGAATCACGTGGAGGAAGCATAAGCTTAGCAGATGACTCCACTAAATCAATAATAGAAAGTGGACGTATAGAGCTCACTATGACTTCTGGGAAATCTCTTCATCTGCAAGGCGTTTATCATGTTCCTTCTCTCCGTCACAATCTGATTAGTGAATCTCTTCTTCTTAGAGCTGGCTATAGGATTGTAAAAGAATCCAATAAATTTGTGATTACAAAGAGTAATGTTTTCATAGGAAAATGTTTTATCTGTAATGGCATTTTCAAACTCAATGTAATCAATTCTAGTTCTAATGAAATTTCTGAGTCTTCTGTTATTCAAATTGTTGAATCGTGTGATGTCTGGCATGGACGACTTGGACATGTCAATTTTCAAACCTTGCAGAGAATGAGTAAATTAAACCTCATTCCTAAATCTTCTCATGATCCCTTATCTAAGTGTGAAATCTGTGTTCAAGGGAAACACACTAAAAAACTCTTCAAGTCTGTGATGTGTGTGACTCAAACCGAGTTCTCACCCGAGGGGGCAGGAGGTATTTTGTGACTTTTATAGACTATCACTCCAGATATTGTTACATCTATCTTCTCAAAACTAAAGATGAAGTCTTAGATAGGTTTAAGGTGTATAAAGCTGAATCTGAGAATCAACTTGACAGGAAGATCAATATTCTAAGATCTTATCGTGGGGGGGAGTATACCTTAAATCATATGACAGAATATTACCAAGAACACGTTATTATTCATGAGGTTACTGCTCCTTATACACCACAGTCTAACGGGGTAGCTGAACGAAAGAATAGAACCCTAATGGACATGGTGAACTGTATGTTACTCAGTTCAGGAGCACCTGAAAATCTCTGGGGTGAAACTCTTCTTTCTGCTTGCTTCATTCTCAATAGGATTTCCCAGAAAAATTCTGATACAACTCCTTATGAATATTGGAAGGGGAGATCTCCTAATCTGAATTCTTCCGGGTTTGGGGTTGCTTGGCTAAAGTAGCTATTCCCGAACCTAAGAAGAGAAATATTGGTTCTAAGACTGTAGATGCTGCTTTTATTGGATATGCACTAGATATCAATGTTAACAGATTTCTAGTCATCAAATCTGAAATCAGTGACATATCCAACAATACCATCATTGAAGCAAGAGATGCAGTCTACTTTGAAAACATCTTTCCTTTCAAATCTAAAATCTCAGAAAATCCCAGATCATCCATTCCTTCTGATCTACCATCTTCCAGTTCTTCTCAACCTCTTGATATTGAACCTTGAAGAAGCAAAAGAGGTAGAATCGAAAAGGATTTTGGAGAAGACTTCCTTACCTTTCTTGTTGAAGGTGATCCAAGCTCATTCCAAGAAGCAATGGATTCACCTGAATCTCTTTTCTGGAAAGAAGCCATTGATAATAAAATTAAATCTATCATGAAAAACCATACTTGGATACTCACCGACTTACCTCCAGGTTGTAAACCTATTGGTTGTAAGTGGATATTCAAGAAGAAACTCAGAGCTGATGGTTCCATAGATAAATTTAAAGCTAGATTAGTAGCTAAAGGCTATACTCAACAAAAGGGCATTGATTATTTTGATACATATTCTCCTGTAGCCCGAATATCAACTATCCGAGTATTACTAGCCTTTGCTGCTATCCATAAGCTTATCATACATCAGATGGATGTCAAGACTGCTTTCCTGAATGGTGATTTAGATGAAGAAATCTATATGCACCAACCTGAAGGCCTCATTGCCAAGGGTCAGGAAAACAAAGTCTGTAAGCTTGTTAAATCTTTGTATGGTCTTAAACAAGCTCCTAAACAATGGCACCAGAAATTTGACAACGTCATTGCACAATATGGCTTCACTGTGAATGAATACGATAAATGTGTCTATTCTAAAGTGATAAACAATGACTATGTCATTCTCTGTCTCTATGTTGATGATATCCTTATCTTTGGAACAACACTTGAATTAATTTCAAAGGTTAAGGATTATCTTTCCAAAAACTTTGATATGAAAGACTTAGGTCTTGCAGACATGATACTTGGAATGAAAATCTCTAGAGACACTAGAGGAATATCTTTGAGTCTTTCCCATAGCATTGATAAAATGCTAATCAAATTCAACTTTCATAACTCTAAACCTGTTTCCACACCTTATGATTCTTCTATACCTTTGAAGAAGAATGAAGGTGAACCTGTCTCCCAGCTAAAATATTCTCAGATGATTGGATCTCTTCTTTACATATCCAACCGAACCAGACCTGATATAGCTTATGCTGTAGGGAGACTGAGTCGGTATACTAGCAACCCTAGAAAAGATCATTGGACTGCCTTAGAAAGAGTATTCAAATATCTGAAAGGCACAATAGACTATTGCTTGACTTACACTGGTTACCCTGATGCTATAGAAGGGTATAGTGACGTCAACTGGGTCACGGATTCCAACAGTGTAAAGTCTACATCTGGATATGTATTTCTTTTTGGTGGTGCTGATGTATCCTGGAAATCATGTAAGCAAACAATAATTGCCAGGAGCACCATGGAATCTGAGCTGATTGCTCTTGATACTACTTGCACAGAAGCCGAATGGTTAAAAGATCTTCTATCTGAACTTCCTTTGGTCCCTAAACCCTCTCCTCCTATTTCCATTCACTCTGATTCTAGATCTACCATAGAGCTTCTAAAGCAAGTACATGTAAATAAAAAACATAACAGACATATTCAAATAAGATATAAGTCTGTACAACGCCTATTAGGCAAAGTTGTGATCTTGGACTTTGTAAAGTCTGAGAAAAATCTTGCTGACCCTTTGACTAAGGGATTATCCAGGAGTGTGGTTCTGGATTCATCGAGGGAGATGGGGTTAAGCCCATAAATGAGGTCACTGACAGCGGCAACCCAACCCTTATTTGGAGACGTAGTCCCAATGTCGGTTCAATGTGGTAGAAACAAGCTGGACAAGTGACTCTCGTGTGGAGCATCGACCTAGATATATTTGTTTATCATTATGTAGCATTTGCTACTATCCCTTCTCTATGATGACGATGCTATTATGATACAGTTGGCTAGGCTGAGTTTTACTCTTAATAAGTCCAACGCGTGTATTGTGGGGGGTATTAAATAAACAGCTGTAGTACCCTTTGAGGACTTACCTACGTGAGAGGAACCGTGATGGCCGAGGTTGGGGGGCAGGGCTGACCCCTAGAAACTCTCATGAGTCGGTTTTTTGTGAGCATGGTCTTTAACGCTCAACCCTAGAAACTCTCATGAGTCGGTTTTTTGTGAGCATGGTCTTTAACGCTCAACCCGCTTAGCTCAATATATGAAAACATATTATGTGTGTTTTTATCAATACCTGATCCAAGGGGCCTAATTCAAGGCCTAGTCCATTATGTCCCTCAGGTGGCGATGAATTCACTAAGGAAAGGTTCAAAGCTGAAAGCTACCTCTCCCGAATTCACGATATGAAAGGTTGCCCAACCTACATTTATTTTGTGATTTATTTATTGATTTATTATTTTCAGTCAATATTGCCTTTTAGGGGGGACTGTTTGGATGCTTTGTTCATGAAAAGGCAATTTTGCCTTTGTGAATAGTCCCATATTAGAAAATGAGATGAATAGTATAGTGTATATAATGGTTCTCTCCTTATTGGGCTTTGAATAGTGTTTTGAGTTTTGTGGGCTTTGCATTTCTACCACACACACGCGCGCACGCCACGCCTCGCCCGCACCCGCGCGCCACGCCACGCCGCACCGTACACGCACACATTTTTGCTTCTCAAGATTTTATTTTTGCACGTTTTACACGTTCTGTAACGGCTGCATGCGGGTAACGGAAGCAAGTTTTGTGCGTAACGGTCCCTTGGATTCAGCGGGGGTTACACCTCTCCTCACCTATATAAGCAGGCTTGGAGCTCATTCAGAAACACACCAACGAAGAGAAGAACTTCTAAGCTCTCTTCTTTCTCTACTCTCATTCCTCCAAGAAATTTCGGCTACATATTTTATATTTCTATTTTTTGGGCAACCGTTTTCGTCTGAGCATAAGCTCTGTGACTCACGCCCAAGTGCAGAGGCCGGCCGATTTCGAGGGTATTGCGCCAGGGCGATAGGCGGGTCCTTAATCTTCTAGGGCAGTGATATCACGACTGCTCCCGATCAGGCCTGAATTTTCTAACTCTTTAATTTATTTTTTATATTATTATATTCCTATTTTGACAGCAGATAATTCTTGAAGTTGGTAATTTAGTAGGATAATTTGGTGGGATAATGGTGGATAATATTATGAAGGTGATAATTTGATAGGATAATTTGGTGGGGGTAACGTTGGGTTTATTATTGTTAATAATTGTATATTAAAAATAATATAAGATTGATAAGCAATTGATTAGTCTAGTAATAACTATAAAATCTAATGCAATAAAACATCACTATTCATCTCAAATAATAAAATATTTTACAACTAAATAAAAATCTAAATTAATAAAATATTTTACAACTAAATAAAAATCTAAATTCCTAGAGTGACTCGACTTCCATCATCCCACATGCCTCTGCCATAGAATTTCTCCAAGCTCCCGCAGCTACTCGTTGAGTCTGTTGAGTCTGTAACTCATTATCTTCATCAGAGTCATCATCTGCATCAGCAACATTTCGTGAAGCTTCTAGCTGAAGATCATAAATGTCGAAGTCATCATTTGTATTCTCCAATCTTAAAAAGTTATGCAATCCTACGCATGCAACGAACATCTTTATTTGTGTGGCATACGGAAAACCTGGAGGTTGGCTCTTGAAAATATGGCATACGGAAAACCTGGAGGTTGGCTCTTGAAAATAGTGAATCTAGACTTAAAAACTTCAAAGATGCACTCGACACAACTTCTAAGAGACGCATGCCGATGGTTGAAAACTTCTTTTGAGTTTTAGGGTCGTTGTCAATTATTAGCAGGGCCGAACTCTGAAAGAAGGTACCTTTGACCTCGGTATGGAGCAAGAAATTGTAGCATATTTGGATAACCGCAGTCAACTAGATAAAATTTATCTGCAAACAAGAATAAAAATATGAATGAGAAAAAATATTATAAAACTAAAAAATATTCTTTAATTGATAGAATACTATGTAAAGATTATTACTCTGTGGAAGTGGAAGTCCATAAGGTCTACTCATTGCATCCTTCAAGACTCTTGCATCATTAGCAGAACCCTCGATCCCACCCAGCTAAGACATAAATGAATTTAAGATCAAATGTGCAAGTTGCCAAGACGTTCTGAGAGAGAAAACCATGTCTATTTCGATAGGGCGTCTGATCTATGTTATACACCATACACTGTATATGAGTCCCATCTATTACACCGATACAGTCCTAAATAATCAATGTGTTAGACCATCTCAAGTGATGTGTGTGTGAGCATGCACGCATGTGTGTACATGTGTGTGTCTGCATGTGTGTAAAATCTAAAGCAATAATAATTACCTTGAAATAAGGCCAAAAGCGAGATTCTGATTTAACCTTATTAGGTGGATCAGTAGGGGGTGATGCCATCAAGCATGATGCTAAAGATACCAAGACCTGTAATGCTTTATTAAAACATACACTGATGGTCTATTTTGAACGATCAAATCGACCAGTTGCAACAGAGTATCGTTGATTTTGACTAACCGTGAGAAGAAAAATAACAATCATTTCCTCAACACTAATGTGGTATGTGTCTTGTATATGGCCCCGCTCTCTCAAGATATTGCATAACTTCATGAAGTAATCTAGGTACATGCGGTAAATTCTACGAAAATCTTGTGGATGATTATCCATCTTGGGTACTGTAAGTATGTGAGACCAAGATCTGTAATACCACGTCGAGGACTTTGAAAATTAAGCGTATTTGCTATGAACTCCTGTGATAGACATCCTGATACCTTTGTGATCAGGTCTGCAGCCTCAGCAGCTAATTCGGTTACGCGAATCAAAAGATTATCATCGAAGTCTTTTCATGATGAAAATATAAAATGGGCAAATTTTGATCTTCCTCCATCCTATTAAATAATATAACCAATGAAATATAATCAATTTATATGAAACTTATATGCATAGAAGAAAACATAATATTGCACTACTCTCATCTACACAACATACAAGAATCATTTGTTGGGATGATACATATAATAAAAACTTCATCCATTAGATGCACCAAACTAAGATAGCTGACAAGTCACATAACATAAGAACATAATATAAACAAATAAATAAAAGCATAGCAATATCCTAAAAAATAAATAGTTTTGACAAATTGAAACGAAATTGATCCTAAAATTACTTTTCAAATCTTAAAAAAAATATGACATTATCCCAAGTTCCACCTACTCAATGAAAAATAGTTTGACAATATGAAATTCCACATAATCCTAACACCATAATAAATCTTAAAAAACATATAAATATCCTAAACTTCTAAATTTTTGATTCTAAACATCTCTAAAGAAATCAGAATCATAATCTTCACCATTTGGATCAGAATTGGCTTGAGTCACATCCTTACCATCATTCATTATCTCACCGGTCAACCTAAAATATAGAAACTCATAGCGGTCACTCATAGCGGTCTTTTGCATCCATGTCAATAAAGGCATCCTTCATGTCCTGTGAGATATTGTCACTGAGTATATTCCATTTTTGTGGCTTAGTCAATTCAGAAGTAGACATAACAACATCAACCCATTCTTTATTCCAGCCTTTTCTTATCTTCCTCAACTCATCAACTAACTCATGAAAAGCTTTACCTACAGCGATAACTCCCTCTCCTACCTCTTGCAACGATAACTGGGAAGATGCAGAGGATGTGGCTGTTTTCGTCGAAAGTCATTTTCATCGTAGATTCCATTGAAACTTAATTTGTTTACAGAGAATTACAACGAAAAGTAAGCAAATTACAACTCTCTTGGAAAATAACACAGAAATCGTTTATCGACTCCTGTTTTGTGGGACTTTGCCTGTGCCGGGAGTGCTTTGACTCGTGGACCACCAAATCACAGATTGTGAGGGGTTTATAGATCCTTCCTTCGTTTATCGAAGTAGGAATTTTAAGTGAATATCTTATCAAAGTAAGACGATCACTCTTCTTAAGATCAAGTCAAAGCTCGAATCTCAAGGAATAGTGTTTACTGTCTCGGCGGCCGAGATAGTGTTTGCTGTCTCGGCCTCCGAGATAGTAAATACTGTCTCGGAAAATCCAACTGCCTGGCAGTTTTTACTGTAACTGTTTTCCCACGTTTCAAACTCCATTATTTTGGCAGTTATTCACGTGATTTTCGCCCACGATGTTTTCCACGTCCCTTGGCAGTTAGTGGACACGTGGGTGGAAGTTATTAATTAATTTTCAACCATTTCAAAACTGTCTCGCTGGCGAGACAGCAAACACTGTCTCGCTGCGAGACAGCAAACACTGTCTCGCTGGCGAGACAACAAACACTATCTCGCTGGCGAGACGGTAAACACCTGTCTTAATCTTTCTAAGACAGTATGAAGTCAATTCTTATGATTTTTGGATATCTATCAGCATTTTTTGATGCCTACAGTGGCTACAGTACCAATTGACCTATGCCTTCATTTACCATTATTCAGAGTGGATGGTCCAGAACCAGAAAATGGCACATTATCACTGGGAATGGTGGTAGCATGTTGCATATCTACAGTAGCATCTCCTCCATCCGAAGATTTCATCTCAACATCAACACCAAGTATGCCATCCCTAACCACTTCTTCTAAGCATGCTTCATCCAAGCCATCAGGACCTAAACCTATAGCTCCTCTTCCAGAAGCGCCATGGTCTCCGCATATCATCAATATATCCTCAAAATTCTCAAAAAGTTTATCCTTGAGATTTGGAGTATTTGGACGTGCCTAAAACATGACATATGAAAATAATTAATATTATGTTCAAATAATATATATGAAATAACATGACATAAACCAACCTCTAAAATGTCATTCCACACTTCGTCCGGACAAGTAAATTTCTGTGTGCTAGGGTCCTAACCAAAACTAGAGTTATTTTTCATCAGGATCTCCACAGGTGCAATCTTTCTCCTCCATTGCTTTATCTTGTTCATTACATGATTATATTTAAAATCTTTTCCAAATTTTTTAACTAGAGGGGATATCACATTCCTCAGAATCACATGCTTTTTAAAACTGCCATTTGCTTGCTTATTTCCATTCTTAACTTCATCTACTAACAGTCTAAGCAATTCATTAGCCTCTGCTTCAGTCCATATCATATAATCCATCCTTGCTCTTTTCTGTCCCTCACTTCCTAGACCTCAAAATATTTCTTCTTGATCCTGACTCTGTGATCTTATGTCCATCCTATAACAAATTTAAAAAAAATTCAAAAATCTCAAATATGGACTTGAATTAAAATATAAATGCATCTAAAATTGTCAGTAATATTGGTGATGGCAGACTAAACTTGATGGTGACCATAGTGAGCTTGAAGTTGCACAAACTACAACATAAACTTGATCATAACAGTGACATTGGCTTTTATGTATCTGTTTCATGTGAACCTATTACAAGTTATTGTGCACGAGGTCCTGATATCCAGTAATGCTTTCTAAAAACATTATACCATAAAAAAAACTTCTTCAAGAGTATACACTTAAAAAAGCTACCAATTTCCCATTATCTGATTTGCTACTCTATAAATATTTTGAATAATTGTTATTTCTTAGCTGTGGGGAAAACATCCTTTTGTGCATGTAATATTTATGTCATGCTATGTTTCTTATGTGCATTTAACCAGACCCTTGTTCCAATTTTAAATTACCAGTTCATTACAATTATAAAATAACTTCAAAGTTCAACAATGGTGAGATGAGGTGAAGAATTCTAAGGGAGGAAGGGCTAAAGCATCACCATACATATTGCACTTAGAATTTATACCACGCTTGCTTTCTTACACTATTATGCAAGCATCATATTCTATTGCAAGATTCTAATGGCTGAAGACTGAAAAGACAATGAAGTTCGGAGAGATTTGAAACTAACAATCTCTGACTTGGAGGTAATATGAACTAACAATGAATCAATATGAGAGATCACCAACCAAGCATAATTTGAACCAGATATAACACAGAGTATTACCTAAATATAGATTATATTCATTGAACTTATGATAAGTCTGCAAGAAGAAAAAGGGAAAATATGGGTGCTAGTACAAAGGCTAAAACCATATCTGATCAAAATTATGACTAAAAGCAATGATTTTTATCCGAAATTCAAATCTCATAACATCAAAAAGAAAGAAAAAATTGTCATTTTTCAGCCATTAACCCTTTAGACCAATCTCATCATGATCACTGAAACCAAATCAACAATTAAATGAAATATACACAAGAATCATCTATGGCCGCTATGCTTTGTGAAGATGACACGACGAATCAGCAATTAAATGATATTTTTCAGCAATTAAATTAAAGATTCACATGACAACACTTGATTGACTTCGTGAAGATGACACGGCGAAGATCTAGAGGACACGACGGAGATTGCTATGCTTTTATTTCAAACCTTGATACTTTGCAATGAAATTTTTTAGAGGAATCATCCAAAGTACCTGATCTCGTGGACGGAGAAGATGACACGACGGAGAAATTTTCTGGAAACTAACCGATAGGGAGGGAGGCGGCGTATCATTTTTTTTCTCAATTGTATTCTTTCTAATGTGTGAGATAATTTAAGAGAGAAGAATTTATAGCTATATATATATATAATATAATTAGTGGGATAATTATGACCAAGTATCCTAATTCTAATTCTAGAAGAATTCTACTTGACTAACGCACCAAAAAAATAATACAGTTCTAGTTCTACAAAAGTTCTACTTGACTAACACTATAAAAAAATCTCATTTTCTAATTCTATGTGACTAACACCTTAAAATTCTATCCTACAAATTATTCTAGTTCCAGTTTTAAGTTCTAGGTGACTAACCCCCTAAGTATATATTGTAACTTGAAATTGCACTACTTATGAAAACTTGATATTGCACTACTTTTAAAAACTTGACATATCTATTATTTTTGTAAACTCATTGTATATTTAACTACTTAGTGATATAACTAATTTTGTAATTTGAACACTTAGTGGTATAACTTTATGTTGCTAGTTATGTAAGTTGAACACTTAGCGGTGTAACTTTATGCATATTTCACTACTTTTGTCAACATGATGCATATTTCACTACTCTAATTGCAATCCCATTATAACTTGGGTTCTTTTGCAGGTTTATATAAATATGGTTGGATATGATACTTGATAGTAATCTACATTGCCCGCTATATATTGGTATTGCTATCTTTGTATTGTTTAATTTGGGCAATAATGATAGCCCTATTATGAGAATGCAATCTATAATGTTTTGCGATGTTTAGGTAGGGCAATCTATGATGAGAATGCAACCTACATTGCATTTACAATGTTAGATGAGGCAATCCATTCATTTGATTGCAACCTACATTGCAACATCATTATTAGATGAGGCAATCCATGTATTTAATTTTAATACCTATATCTGAGCCCCTACAATGGTCCTATTGTAAGTATTCTAGGCTCCGTTTGGATACCATAGTGTTTTACTTGTTTTTATGGTGTTTTTGCCAAAAATAAAATATCATGCGTTTGGAAACCATTTTGTATTTTGAGCTAAATCATCCTCAAACAAAAAATAAAACACTTATTTTAAAACACCTTTTAGGTGTTTTAAGTTTGGTGTTTTAGTTTTGAGTTTGAGAATATGTTAATATAATATCTAACATAATATATTAAATGTAATTATTAATAGAGTTATTATCAAAACATGCTTATTATACTATACTATAATACTATACTATATATAGTTAATTAATATATTAGTAATATTTAATTAATAATATAAAAGAGGATAATAATAAAATATCATTATATAATAAATAATAATAATATATTAAATACCAATATTTAATACGTTAATAATATATTATATAATAAATAAATAATGAAAAAATATAAACAAACAAAATAAATAATAATATAAGTAATTGATAATAAAGTAATAATATAATATATATATATACCAATATTATAATCCATAATATTAATTAAAATTTTTTAAAAATAAATTAATAATCAATTAATAAATATAAAATATTATATTATAGTAATATATTTAATATATACTTAATAATATAAATAATAATATTATAATAATATAATTGTATAGTAAATTAGATATAACATATAGAATATAATATATTATGTAGATAATCAATTAATAATAATTTTATTATAAAGTAAAATAAATTAATAACAAAATAATTTATTACTGAACAATGTTAATTAGTAAAAATATATATATTCATAATATGTAATATTTATTTATATCATAAATACTAATGATATTATTAAAGTACCTATTAATAAACTCTAACATATTAAAACTATATTATAATAATATTGAAAATGATTTTATAAATATGATTAATTCATGTAATAATGTATTAGTAATAACATACTAATGAACATTATTGCATAATATTATATGTATATGAATATAGTAGTGAGATAGTTATAATTATATTAATAATAGTATAATATTATATTAATAATAAAATAACATTATTATAAAAATATTAATATAATATACAACAATAACAAATTGATATCTCAAAATAAATAAATATATAATTATTTGAAAATAATATGTAATAATTATAACATAATATAACTCATTCAAGTACAATATAATATTATAATACATTATATAATATTATATTGCATTATATTTAATACTTATAATACTATAATAATATAAACTAAATATTATAATATTTTATTTACAATATATTTTATTATAATTAATTTATATATTAATAATATGTTTAATATTAATTTTATAATGGGTTAAACTAGTGTTGACCAAAAATACTTAACATGGTGTTTTGAAAATATTTTAAGAGAAAAAACATAACACCATGGTGTTTTTTTACAAAAACACAACAAGAAAAAACAACATAGTATCCAAATGAATTCTTACTTATCCTGCTGATATTTATGTGCTAATCCGTATATGGATATTATATGGTGAAAATTTGTTAGTTCTCTTTTCTCCTGGTATAACTTTCTTTAGATTTTTTCCCCTACCCATATTAACTCAACAAACAAAAACTAAAGCTCGTACGTTTGCATATTATCTGTTGGACGCAGTTTGGACATCCAACGAACCCTTTTAATACGTAACAAATAAGAAAAAACTCAAATTTTATTTGATTGATTGATTGATTGAAAGAGGCTAAATTAAGTGCGAACTTTTCCTTGTTGATTAAGCATCAATAATCCACTCTTGAATCATGTTTCGGGCCTTTTGATTAGTTTTTCTTTGGGGGACCCAACATTTATTCCAACATGGCCACTAAACTTTTTGCATTAGGGGTTGTTTGGTTGGTTTAAAAGCATCAGAAAATGCCTTTAGAAAACTAACAATGAGTGTTTTTTGCATTTTTCTTCACAATCATGTTTAGTTTGTAAAAAAGAAAAAGGGAAAATGCACGGGAAAGAGGGGAGGGTGCCAGCTAGGCATTTTTCCATGAGGAAAGTGAGGGAAAGGCGGTAAGCCTTTCGTTTTTATTTAGGGATTCCGGCACTTTATTGTTTTCTTTTGGTAATTTTTTTAGATATTTGCTGAAATTGAAGAAATTTTGGTGATTTAGGGCTTCATTAGAGACTATACAAAGAGAACTAAAAAATTAGTCGGCCCATACTTTTTTTTAAGTTGAACCAAACAAAGAGAAGTGGTAGAAAGTACTTTCAGCTCATATTTTTCGACGAAACAAATACAAGAAACACTTTTCATGAAAGTGAAGGAAACATAAAAAAGTGAAGGAAACTCGTTTTTGGAAAATGAAGGAAACGTAAGTGGTTTTGGTCTCATGGGCCAAATTGTTACCCGAACCGTTAAGAACCAGACCCGGTTGTTAAGAATATCTCACGTTCTGTGAGATTTCTTCCGTTGGAGATCAGGTCTTACGATGAACGTGGTTAGATAGATATGAGGCAGATTATTGGGGATACAAGTGGAGTGGGAATGCCCATAAATAGAGAGGAGTTCTTCTCTTCTGAACACAACAATGTAAAAGAATCTTCACCGGAGTCCCAAAATTAAAACCCTCTCTCGTTCTTTCAGGAAAGCAACCAAATAACCCCTTAATAGGTGCCAAAAACTTAAGAATTTTTTTTAGATATGACTTATATAATGATGATTAAAAAAGGGAAAAAAATTCTAAGATCGCGTTGTAAATTTGCAACGATGGAGAAGAAACTATGGAAAAAGAACTTTCTTCTAAACAAATCTTGGAGAAGAACTAGGAAAAAAGAACCTTCTTCTAAACAAATATTGGAGAAAAATAAATTAAGACGGTCTTCCGTGGAAAAAAAAAGGTTCAGAGAAGGGAATGATATAAAGACAGTGAGTTAACAAAGACGACATCTAAATGACACACGCAATAAAGATAGAAACAACTAGGGCTGAGCATGGTTCGGTCCAAATAAAAAAAAACCGACCGAACCGAACCGACCCGAAAATTTTGGTTTTATGAGTAGGACGGTTCGGATCGGTTTAAAAACTTTTTAACCCGAACCGACCCGAACTGTCTGAATATAGTGCAATACTACCCATTCTGATCTCAAACCTTACCCGACCCATCCCCAAAGAGTCAAAGACTCAAACCCTAAACTCATTTTCTGAATCATTATGAGTTAAAAACAATATCATTATATCAGTATTTAATGCTTCATAATCTCCTACTTTGTTGATATTTTTTTTCTTTAACACAGTTTGTTGTTTGATAAGAAGTTTGATGAAGTTAGAACCGAACAAACCGAACCGAACCACACCGAACCGACTTGCAACAGTTCGGTTCGGTTTTGAATTATAGACGGTTCGGTTCGGTTGTTCAAATTTTGGTAAAAACCGAACCGAACCGATCGTTGCACACCCCTAGAAACAACAACTAGGTAAAGTATAGAATCTCAACAATCGTGTCTTAAAAATGTAACCACGTGCACTCAAGATAGATCAGTATCGTACATTTAGCCGGAACAACGAGACATTCAATTAGCTTATTCAATCGTGACTAGATTTTCAAATAATTATCATAAAAACATAAAATCCATTCTAATCGATAGAAAAATATAAAATCATTTTAATTAAAAATAGAAAGGTACACATCACTTAAAACAAACTTGGAACCTCTACAAGCATGATGATGCAACCGTGAATCCGTGATAATTTTAGAGGTTTGAGTCCCCTTATAAAATGAAGGTATAAATCTCCCATGGGCCAAAACCCACCCACCGATCTACTCTTAAATCCTCCAAATATTTCAACTTGGTGCAAGTTAGATGGACTAATTTCAAAACACTTAGAAGACTCGGTGGTACTAATTCAAAACATAAAGATTTGGGGAACCAAATGCAAAGTATAAAAATTTGGGAGACTAATTCAAATCATGAAAGATTTGGGGGACTACTATGGAAAACCCCATTACTAATATTGAATGTTTAATTTTTACAAAAATCATCTTCAAGTGAGGGTCAGACTGCAGTCAACCATCTTGATCTGAGAAATTTAGTTAAAATTTTCATCAGAAAATATGTCAAGGTGACTGATTACAATCGAAACCCAAAACTTTGATGATGATTTTTTTCCCACAATAATCAGTTCTTATGGAAAGAAGAACCTATAATTAGCTTTTCGGAAAATTTTCCTTTCCAAAAGAACAATTTCAAGGAAATCTTTCAACTTCTTATTTGTTATTCAACTATGGTTTGCGTCAAAAAACTCCTAATAATTTAGAATGACCTGGTCCTTTCCTACTGCTAAGAAATTCGCATATCTACAATGAAACCACGTCACCCTCCTAATATCCTCACATCCTTGATAAAAGGAGGAAAATTTTGACAAGTGAAGGTGCATCGCTTTCGGGTCTCTCTCTTGCCAGAGGTGGCCTTCCCTCTTCCTTTCTCTCTTCTTCACGGTTTCCTCATGGACTTTTCATTCAAACCCACAAACCTTTCTCTCTGTTTTCGCTTGAATTTCTCCGTGCAATGTTTTGATTTTGGCTGAGGTCTAATTTGGGTTCGCCTCTTTCCCATTATTGTTATTTTTTTTTTGGTGTTTGTTTGCTTGCACTCTATTTTAGCTCCGATTTTGATTAATTACAAGAACCATTTGGGGTTTGTTGAATTATGGGTTTTCTATGTCTAGCTCCATTTTTTTTTTTTTTTTGCTTGCACTCTATTTTAGCTCCAATTTTGATTAATCGTTCGATGCTTTATTCAAATGCCCATTTTGGGGTTTGTCAAAATTTGGGTTTTCTACGTCTTATGTTGCTTCAATTGTCAGATAAATGGGTTTGAATTCTTTGTTGCTGATTTTGATTTTGTTTGCTTTTTGAGGCAGTTCAATTAAGCTAGAACAATTGGAAGGAGCGATGGGTGGAAACTTCGGCCCAACCGAGCAACTTCTCTGGCCAATTTCGGTGTTTTCAGGCATCATCATGTGCAAAATCGTAAGCAGTGCTTCTGTACATTGCCCTTTTCAACTGTCACGTTGGTTTTTTGTTTACTGGATATGAAATTTTATTAGGGTTGCGTTTTGGATTTCGTTAGGAATTTTGTAGTCATGGGTGGTGGCTTCATTTAACTGTGTTTTGTACTTTTTAGCTGCGCTTGTATATGGAAAATGAGGACCACGCGAAATCGAAGGATTGTGGGGTTTTAAAAGGCTTATACACTGTTCACATTTCTGTACAAGGATGTGCTTTCGTTGGTGGGAGAAATTTACGAAGTACTATTTTCAGATCTTATGAGAATTAAGGATGGGGAGTCGAGAAAGAGTCCCCAGCCGCCTTGCATTACTCCAAAAAGATAGGTTGGTTACATTAAAAGGTCAAATCAATAATCCCCAGCAAGAGGATATTGGCATCAAAATTCTATCAAAAGGACAAAAAATTGTTTGCACTCTGTACACCCAAGTACAATTCCTTCCACAGCATTTATACCTACTACGCATTATCTAATTTGTAGTCTCAATCTGCCTATGAACCTCATCCGCAAAGAACTCCATAGTTCTGCCCATAGTTGCACGGAACCCGGTTCGTTCGGTTCACGGGACGGGTACGGGAGCGTGGTACGCTGCTCATTAGGAATCGGGTACGAGGGGGTAGGTTTATGCGGTCTGATAGGGTACGTGGTAAGCTTTAGGTTCGGTTCTTAAATGTAGGAATTAGACGTTTTGCAAGAGTCAAATTTAAGAAATATGCTAGTTGATATCAGTAATGGTTAAAAAAACCTTGAGAATTATGTTACAATAAGGTATGCATACTTTATTTGGTAAATTTCTCGCAGTATTTGTCGTTTATGCTTTTAAAAAGAGTTTCCCCCCTAAATTTTAACCGGTTTGAATTTTAAATCGGGTCGTGTTCCACACCAATCTGGAACGATTGAACTCGGAACATGATTTGCTATAGCGTCCCAAGTTCCCGACATCTATGTTTCAGCCCCCAGTGAACACCTCCTCTCTATCAACAAATATCATCAAGTTACCTTCAACAGCAGCGAATTCTAAAAATTCTCTTTCATTAGCGGCAGCCATCTCTAAATTTGTAGCTCCAGCATTAGTTTCTGACCACAAAACATTACGGGCACCACCTTCTGTAAACAGCTACTGTTCCACCAGAAGCATTTGCTGCTCTGAATTTGCATTTTCTGTGGCACAGCATCCTTGTACCTAGCTGGAAGGTGACCTATCCAAAAGCCGCAAAATGATTAATTTTACCAAGAATTTCCAATGCATCTTTCCTTTTTGATTGAAAAATTCTTATATTTCTCTCATACCAAACAGACCAAACAAGAGCACAGACATGAATATCCCAACTCGATCTATTATCGTTAGAAACATGAACTTTTCTCCATCATGACCGCAAATCGTTAAGACTTTCAAAATCTCCAACCACCTGAAACTTAAACATTAGAGAGTTCCACAAAGAAGACACATAATCACGTTTCATTCTCCATTTCACATAACGCACATTCCCTATCCACTAGCACTCCCTTTCTTCATTAATAAAGTCTTTGTATTAAGTTTTTCCATGATAGCCAGCCACACATGCATTTGAACTTTACTAGGCATTGGAACACTCCAAATATATTCAAAAGCACATTTTAAACCCCCATCACTAAGAAATTGATAACAAGTTTTTACAGTAAAAGTCCCTTTACTTTCCCATCTCCAAATTCTAACATCACATCCATCAGAAATTACAATGTCATTAGTCCTCTCTAACATTTCTAAGAATTGAAGCACCAGATCACCATGAATTTGTCAAACAAATGATGTATTCCATACCCAATTCCCATCTACAAAATTTATCTTGGATCTAACAGAAGTATTTGGCTCATCAGCTAATTGATATAGCTCAGGGTATAAAGTAGCTAGAGAAGAACCAACACACCACTTGTCCAACCAAAAGTAAGTGTTACTTCCGTTCCCCACCACCACTTTAGTACTTGCCAAAAAACCACCTAAAGAACTGAGAATGTCTTTACAAAATCTAGACACAGTCAATCTATGATTAGACTCTAGCACCCCTATGTGGTACTAATTTGATAAAACAATTTTTTTTCCAAGGAGGTAGAGAATTATCATTCCATCTCGTCTAATGAGTAAAGCTTTATTCATTAAATCAACAATTCCCAATCCTCCATAATTTTTAGGCTTAGAGATATTACTCCATGCAACTAAATTTCCAGCTCTCCAATTTTTAGCTCCTTCTGTCCAGAAATTTCTCCTCTAATACAATCAATTCTATCACAAACCCATTTTAGGAGTAAAAATAAAGACATCCAAAACAGGGGAATGACAGAACAAACATAATTTACTAACACTAACCTACGCCCTCTAGATAAAGTTTTTGCTTTCCAATTGGACAGTCTTCTCTCTACTTTCTCAATAAGAGGATACCAATCACTTTTCGCCAATTTGTCAGGTCGTAGAGGAACCCCAAGATAAGAAATAGGGAATGATCCTTCTTGACAATTCATAATCAGAGCTACTTGCTGCTGTAAAACCTTATTTTTGAGCGAAAACGGAAGAGAAATGTATAATAGGGATTGAGGGGGTTCCGATAATGGGATGAAAATTTCCTTTTCCGTGTTGTGTTTTCTCAAAGAGAAAACTACTTTATATATAGAGGCTACATCTCATTATCTCCACTCCCTCAAAGACTGCCTCAGATATCTGAGAGAGATATTCTCTCTAACAACCTACTACCCATCAGATATCTGACAGAGATGTTCTCTCTAACAACCCACTATCCATCATCATCTCAACAAAATATTCTTCTGTTGAGCTATTAGTGGTTGAGTTGGTCACTAATTTGAATGAGTCAAATAACATCTCCTACTTGACCAATTAAACCAAGTGATACGTCTCCCACTATCTATGAGATCAGATATTTCTTCATACCATTACTGTCACTATTCGTCAAAAGAGTAATTCTTATTTCATTATTCATGAAATTTTACTTAGGCATTATTTATTCCTAAGTTCCATCAAACTTAAATGTTTGATAAAAGATTTTGTTGTTATTCATTTTGTCAAAGGATTAACAATCATATATATAGTAGGGATGCAAGTCAATTTAACGTATCCCTTTTCTATAATATCTCGAATATAGTGATACTAGATCTCAACGTGTTTTCCTTTGGATCTATTCGCACCACTATTGATCAAGCTAATCGCTGTTAGATTATCATAATAAATATCAACATGTCCTTCTAACAAATTGAGATCTAAATCAGTCAAAAACCGTCTTATCAAACAATATGTATAGTTGCTATATTGCAAACTATGTATCTTGCTTCTTGTGTGTATCTAGCAACACCTTATTTCTTGCTACTCTAAGAAACAACTCCTCCTCCAAAGATGAACAAATATTCCGAATTCAACTTTCCATCATCTTTAGCACCTCCAAAATTTACATTGGAGTAACCGAGGAGATGAAGCGAATTGGCTTGATAAACCAATCTGTGACAATATACCTCTAATACACTTCATAATTCTTTTAACACTTTCTCAATATGCTAGTCCTGGATTGTTTTGATATTGACTAACTAGACTTATACCTCTAATATATATTAAGCTTCCAACTGCTTGAGCATAAAAAACATCTAATAGCTTTTGCCCCTTTTTAGTGCTTTGCTCTTTACACAGTCTCTCTCATGATCAATGGAGTTGGTGTCGGATTAGAATTTTCCATTCCAAACCTTTTAACAACCGGTCTTAAATATTTTTTCTGGTTTAGCTTAGCATTCTAAACTTTCTATCTCGAACTATTTAAATTCTAATGACATATGATGTATCTCCCATGTCTTTCGTTTTAAATTTTTCGCTGAGATCTGCCTTGGTTTTGTTCAACATTTCCATGTCATTGTTGGCGAGAAATATCATCTACATATAAGGCTAATATAGTAAATTTGCTCTCATTTTTCGAGACATATACACAATCATCTAATCTATTTTGAATAAAACCAAGTTTGGTGACCGTATCATGAAAATTGAGATGCCTTTATCAAGAAGATTGTTTTAAACTGTATAAAGACTTCATTAATTTGTAAACTTTATATTCCTGTCCTTCCACCAGCAAACGTTCCGGTTGTTATATATATATCACTTATTTTAACTCTTCGTCAAGGAATGTTGTTTTAACATCCATTTGGAATAACTCCAAATCAAGATATGCAACAATAACCAAAATAATTGTAATAGATTCAAATTTAGCGACATTAGAATATGTCTCCTGAAAGTCTACTCCTGTCTTCTGGTTATAATCCTTAGCAACTAACCGTGCTTTGAATTTATCAATAGACCAATCAATACATTATTTCTTTTTAAGCACTCATTTACATCCTATGACTTTTCTATTTTTTCGGTAGATCACATAACTCCCAAATCTTATTCTTCTATAGAATCAAGTTTTTTTCTCATGGCTTCTAGGCATAAAGCTGATTCATGTGATTTCATAACATTAGAGAAGATTAAGGGATTTTATTCCTTCTATATTTGTATCTTTCGAGAAACAAGATGATTTACATGAATATAAATAGTAATCATCCATCCATGAAGGTTGTGGTCTTGACCTTTTGTTGCCTACAACCGGTTGATGAGATACATCATTTTTCATAGGTATTTCGTCATTTTTAAGGTTAGGTTCATCGATAATATCTGGATTATTAGTGGGAACAACATTGTAATAACTAATAATCATCATCTATTACAGTTAAAAGTTTTGTTTTTTCTTGAACTTATTCTTCTTCCTCTAAATTTTCTAGAAATGTAACGTCTCTGCTTTCAATAAGCCCTTTTTCTTTATTGTATAACTTATAACATTTTAACTTTTCTGGATACCCTATAAATCCACACTTTATAGTTTTAAAGTCGAATTTATCTCTAGGTTTGTATGGAATGAGAACATAGGCTATAGATACTCACTTGCTGAGATGACTTAGATCAGGTTTCCTCTCATTTCATAATTCATAATGCATAGATGCAACTCATTTGGTGAGAATTCTATTCAAAATATAATTTACAGTTAGCAATGCTTCTTACTATAATCTTTTAGAGAGACCAAAATAAGATAACATGCATCTAACTACATTTGACAATATTCTATTTTTTTAGCAACACTATTCTATTATGGTGTATATAACATTATTGTATGCATTTTAATTCCATGTTGAATACAGTAACTCACAAATTCTTTAGAACTATAAGTTCTCAAAGTTTTGATTTTCATTCAATTTAGTTTCCAACTTCTATTTTGTATCTCTTAAAGCATTCAAAGGTCTTCTATATGTAAAATTGAAATAATCATCTATAAAAGTGATAAAATATTCTTTATTACTATGAGTTTTAACACTTAGGAGAACAAAAACATTCAAGTGTATTAACCCTAAAAGTTCATTGGCTCTTTATCTGCCAATAAAAGATTCTCTAATCATTTTATCAATTAAACAATGTTCACATAGGGTAATTGAACATTAGATAGTGTAGGCAACAAGTTTATTTTGATAATTTCTTTTATTTTTAAAATACTAGCATGCCCTAGTCTAGAATACTACAATTCAGACTCAGAAATATAACAGACACGTAGTTCAACTTCAAATCTGAAATTTTTTATCAGAATTATTATAAACTACTAGAAGAACATAATTCATGCTTGGTTACATATTTTTTCATAGCATATACTTTATTTTTTTGCCTATAAAAACATTGTTATTATAGAACCTAATTTTCAACCATTTCTTCATCAAGGTGGGAACATAGATCATATTGCACCAGATGCCTAGCATGTTAAACATATCTTTGCGGACAAGAACACTGCCCCTAAAGTCCAATACGTACAAACCAATATCTTCTACATAGAGGTAGATATTGTTTTCCATATAAATTATCTGCTCACCTTTCTTCAGCTCGATGAACTCTATGACTCCATTCTTATCCTTTGCGATATCCTTTGCGATATGCCTTGTCCCACCGAAGTCGATCCACCAACTATTAATATCCGTCATCGTAACGTTGCATTCCGTTACACTGATGAATTCTCTTTTGCTAGTACTTCCTTGTTTCAGACGCTTATAGCCTTCTTTATTCTCCTGTTTTTCAACTTGTGGGCAAGAAAGCCTAAAATGCCCGAACTTTCCATAATTATAGCAAGCTCTATGGGTACTTTCTTCCTCTTAAATTGCTGCAATTTCTGTCCTTGTAGTTGTGATTTGTTAGGGCCAAGGTTTCTATAGCTTTAAGCATTATGCCTCTAGCAGACATAATTCATCTTTTGATGCACTATGTTCAGTTCTGGTTACTTCCTGCTGGCTATTAAGTCTTATTTTATCGCTAGTTATATAGGAAGATCATTAACAGATTTAATGATAGAGTTCATTCTTAATGTGGTGGTAGCCATAGCAAGAGAAGGGGGAAGAATATTCAAAATGGTTGACACTTGCATTCTTTTCAGATTTTAGTCCCAACAGTAGAAAAATCCTTAGTCATGATAATCATCTTATTAATATACTCTATGATATTGGCTCCTTCTTGCATATGACAAGAATTATACTTATATAAGAGGAACTGAATGTTAACTTCAGAGGCAGTGTCGTATTTTTCTTTAATAGCTTTCCACATGTCCATGAAAGTTTTGCATGTTTAAAAAACTTTGATTAAATTATCTTCCATGAACATGAGCATCATGCTTTTTCCTTATTATCTTTCAACTTCCACTACTCTAACTATTTCAAGGGTTGGAGCAGTGATTTTGATTACATCATTGATATTATCATGAATAAGAGCATATCCTATTTTTCTATGGGACCGACATTAAATTTTTTAATATTTTTTTCTTATGATAGAACAAATTTACTAGCCATTCGGTAGAGAACTAAAACTAAAATTTTAATTTTGTCGAATTTTTTTTAGATATGTGTACTATGAATACTACAAAAAATATACATGAATTTCTATTTAAATAAAAATGAAATAAATTAAAATGGACCTGGCTATTGTGAGTTTAGAATTGAAGCTCCAATTCTAGAAAGGTCGTCACTTAGTGGTGTTGATCATAGAAGCACTTGTCGAAGTCGATTCGAACTCCGTTTGGAGATGTTCCGCCAGTGCTTGGTTGTGTTGAACTGGATCTGCAGGGTGCTGAGCTGACAGTTGCAAATGGCTTAAGTGACTATAAGGTAGAGGAGGAGGACCCAATGAGTTCACAAGGAATAGCTGCCTAAAAAAATGATAAAAACTCAGTGGAAGCAGGGTCACGTATGAAGATGCTACATTAGGAAGTGAGAAATAGAAACTTTTGAGCTCTTTGGAGTAAATAAAAAAAATATATAATGGGTAATGGTGAGGGCAGGTTCACGTGATGATTGTTGAGAGAATAAAACAACCACAAAAAATAAAATGAAAAAAGACTTTGGCTAGTGGAATTCACGAGTGAAGTTTGGGAGCAGCTCAAAGCTTTCTTTTTCTTGGGAAGAGATAGGTGAGAGAAAGAAAACTTTGAGTACAGAACTATTGTGGCAAAAAAAAAAAAACAAACAAACAAACAAAAAAAAGGCTACATATCTCTTTAATTTCGAAGAGAAAGGTAGCTATTGGTTTTAGGCAGGTAGAAGATATAAAACATAGAATAACTAGCTCAGATACTACTGAGCGAAAACAAAAGAGAAATGTGTAATGAGTTTTTGAGGGGGCTCCAGCAATGGGATTGGGTTTTACTTTTCTATGTTGTGTTTTCTCAAAGAGAAGACTGCTCTATATATAGAGGCTACACCCCATCATCTCCACCCCCTCAGAGACTGCCTCAAATATCCGAGAGAGAGATTCTCTCAAACAACACACTACTTATTATCCTCTCAACAAAATGTCCTTATGTTGAGCTATTAGTGGTTAAATTGATCACTAATTTAAATGGGTCAAACAATACATTTTTTGTAAACGAACAATTGAGCTCTTCATAAAGTTGATTTTTAATCCTGAAACCATTTCAAAACCATATAACAACATCTTCAAAATGGTTAATTGCTCCTTATTAGACTTACAAAAGATTAATGTGTCATCAGCGTATTGCAAACAGAGAACCTTTCTACATGAATCTGGTCCTAATCCTAACCCATTTGTTTCAGCTAGTAACATCATCTTTGTAAAAGCATCAGCTGCTAATACAAACAGCAATGGAGAAAGAGGATCTCCTTGTCTCACCCCTCTTCTAGAAAACACCCACTTTCCTGGTTCACCATTTAAGAGAATGGCAGATTTACCTCCTTGCAAACGAATGCTAATCCAATTAATCCGATTCTCTTCAAATCCTTTTGCTTTCAAAATTTCTAGGATAAACCTCCAATCCAAAAGGTCATATGCTTTAGTGAAATCGAATTCATAGAACTCCTCAAACAACCTGTACACATCTTCCTTAACAATTTCCCAATATTCTTGAAAAAGAAAAAAGGTGTAGCCTCTTATTTTGTTGGTAGCAAAACTACGTGAACTAAGGTTGGAACAACAGAATAGAAGTGTCTAATTTACACCAATTGAACCAAAGTTTCAGGTCCATTAAATGAGTAAATTTTATGACAGAAACAACTATCTTTATACTAATCAAGCTAGTAGATTAGAATCCATGCTCTTGATTTATCGCTTTTCATTGAAATGTTAATGTTTACTATGATCTAAAATGTGTTTGTGGTTAACAGTGAGAACTATTAATATGTTAGCAATCAACGTTATGTTGTTTCTAGTCCCTTGGATATGCAAATGTGTATCCTATTAGTTAGTACCTTTGTTATGATCTTATATACTACATTCAAAATGTTTATAGGTCCATAATCACCAGCAAAGCAAGCATCCATTTTTTTAGGAATCAGAACAATATAAGCATAGTTTAATCTATCCAATTCTAATTTTCCCTCATAGAACTCCTCAAACAACCTGTACACATCTTCCTTAACAATTTCCCAATATTCTTGAAAAAGAAAAAAGGTGTAGCCTCTTATTTTGTTGGTAGCAAAACTACGTGAACTAAGGTTGGAACAACAGAATAGAAGTGTCTAATTTACACCAATTGAACCAAAGTTTCAGGTCCATTAAATGAGTAAATTTTATGACAGAAACAACTATCTTTATACTAATCAAGCTAGTAGATTAGAATCCATGCTCTTGATTTATCGCTTTTCATTGAAATGTTAATGTTTACTATGATCTAAAATGTGTTTGTGGTTAACAGTGAGAACTATTAATATGTTAGCGATCAACGTTATGTTGTTTCTAGTCCCTTGGATATGCAAATGTGTATATTATGTGGTTGGGCTTTTGAAATGTCTGAAATTGCTAAAGTTAAGTGCCTGACATGGAAATATTGAACCATTTGTGGTGCCATTAGCTTTGCCTATATTATCTTTATCATATTAACATAAGGAAAGCTGAAAAGAGTTGATCGAGAATTTAAGTAGGATGGGCTATATTATCTTTATCATATTAACATAAGGAAAGCTGAAAAGAGTTGATCGAGAATTTAAGTAGGATGGGAGATGTGGAATTCTGAAAGGAAACATAAGGAAAGCTGAAAAGAGTTGATCGAGAATTTAAGTAGGATGGGAGATGTGGAATTCTGAAAGGAAAGCCTAAGTAAGAACATAAAAATTGTTTGCCAGAGTGATTGAAGCATCGAAACCTAAGGAATTACTTTGACGTTTATTACATGAATTATCTCATTTTTTATAATGTAAGGATTTGGAATGGTGGTTGATGTCATCCTTCAGATTGTAGGCTAGCATCCTTCGTTTCTCTAGAGCAAAAGCCACAATAGTCTTAACCGAGGATCTAATCTAATTCCCTTTTCAACCAATGAACTTGGAAATTATCCCCTTTTCAACCCTTTTTTTTTTGGGTCAGTAGTCAAGTTTTGATTACAACTACATTCAGAAATCAATTTGTGAGCATGATGAAGATATTTTATCATCCAATTTCTTAAGTTATCTCATTGCTGATATGTTTCTTTTGCTCATGTAGGTATATGAAATTACTGGTCAGATCAGCTTATCGTGCTTTAAGGGCTATAACAAGCTAACCAAATCACAGAAAATCGAGTGGAATAACAGGTGAAATTTTTTTATGATAGATTGTTTGCTTACTGTTCACTTCATTCTTTCTGTAAACGAATCATCAAATTACTTCTTCCTACAGGGGGTTTTCTACATTCCATTCAATTGTTGCTGCAGCAGTTTCTTTCTATTTGCTAGTTTTATCGGACACTTTCAAAGACGAGAATCCTGGTGGTTTAGTAGTGAATAGAAAATCAATTCTCTCTGATGCCATGTTTGGGGTATGTTTCTATCTTGGAATTTGTTTCTATGTTTTTTTTTTCTTTTTCTTTTTCTTGGAAGTAAATAGTTAATAGAATTATGTCTTTTTATCTCCTATGAAGCCTACCTACAAGCTTGTCAGTTCTTATTTTAAGTTCTATCAATTACTTTTTTCCTAAAAACACATCATCATTTATGTCCTATTGGAAGAACATTTAGATCCAAGACATATTTAACGTAATATAGATACTTGACTCGTATTATCGATTCATGTAATTTCCTACAGATTTCGCTGGGTTATTTTCTCACAGACATGGCAATGATCCTGTGGCTTTTTCCATCATTAGGTGGAAAGGAATATGTAAGTACTTTCTTGCGTACACATGTTGTAAATTTTATATCTTGAGTTTATTCTAATTATTTACCACCCTATTATTGTCATTTCAGATCTTGCATCATGGAATTTCTATGTACTCAATTTTAATGTCTCTTATAAGTGGCCAAGCACATATCTACATTCTCATGGTTCTATTTTCTGAAATAACAACACCTTTTGTAAACTTACGATGGTATGTTTCATTTTGTTCTCTTGGCTTCATATACAAACTGAAGTTTATATTCTGAAACTAAAAGCAAAAGAAAATTTTTGTAGGTATCTAGATATAGCAGGTCAAAAGAGTTCTACACTTTACATTTACAATGGTGTAGCAATGTTTGTCGGTTGGCTGGTAAGAAATTAACCTCTTTGTATATTCCCAAAAAAAATCCTCATTTTGTAATATATTTTCCGTGCAGATAAGATTTTGTGAAAACACATGTTGTGTTTAGTTTCTCAGTGAAGTATAATCTTTTATATGCAAAGGAAACTAAATAAATATCTCAAACATGTAATGTGCCAGAGCAAGAAGGATAAGACATTTTATCTTATAAATGTCCAACAAATATATTAAATTAAAAATATATTATACAGTTGCACATTAAAAAGTGTCAGACATGTAAGCTTCATCATAGAACGGTTCATGCTATACAGATGACTATCAAAGCTACAAATTTTAATTAGTTCAGCTAATATAATAATCCTTATGATGCATCATTGCTTTTATCTACTAATGACATCGGGCAGGAAGTAAGCCTTTCCAATCCATCTTACTTCCTACATTGAAATGCATCACAAGTTTAATAATATGTTAAACAAATTATTTTGATGTTTTTCATTAAATTAAGTAGACCCGAAAATGGATACTGAATAAGTGTGATGCATATGAAATTAGCTTCAACTTGGTAATTCAAGAAAATCAATCGCAATAGAAACTCTGGCTTTCATGCTATACATTATTGAAAAATCTTTATTGATGGTGTATTTGATTTTAGGTTGCAAGGATAATTCTCTTCATCTACTTCTTCACCCATTTGTATCTTCACTTTGATCAGGTATGTTCTGCATTAGAGATATCTGATTTGAGCTTATAAGGCTGTATGTTAATCGAACACATTATACGAAATTATGAAAAAAATTATGAAATTTGTAAAAATTATGAAAAAAATTATGAAATTTGTAAGGTATATGAGTCATTTATTTGCATCTATTTACAGGTGAAGACAATATTTCCCTTGGGGTATTACAGTCTTCTCATCGGCCCTTGCATGCTTGCAGTACTGAATGTTGTATGGTTCAAGAAAATCTTGAGGGGCATGATCAAAACTATATCTAGAAAGAGACATGAACAATAATGTTTACTCAAAAAGGTATCTACGCTAATGTTAGTGTCTTCCTTTTCTTTTTAGTATGAAAGAAAAAGTGCCATGTTAGATTGAGAGGGCGTAGGCGATAATTTGTGATAGGGAATTTGGCTTAAAAGGTTTAATGAGGATTAGCTTCTTCTATTTCCTTTCGTCAACTAAACTTGAGTTTATTGTGCATTCATTCATGTGTCGGTTTCTTAATTTTATTATTATGGTCAGATTAACATTGAGTTTATTAGAATTTTGAACTATTGACATGTAGTAATAGAGATGTTACCGTCCTCTTCCTTCTCTCGATGATGAGAATTGATGATGACGATGTTAATCACGCTCTCTCTCTTTAGCAAAAGAGGAACATACATCTTGAAAAGAGTTATTATGGGGATTATTAATCATCACAGCAAAAGAGGAACATACATCTTGAAAAGAGTTATTATGGGGATTATTAATCATCACAAATTTGCATCTCCAATCAAGTCCCAAAAAAGTTTCTTTTGAAGTTCCTGGGTTGTTTTTGTAGTGTATGGATCACAGTGAACACGGGGAGTGCAAAAAGCAGGCAAAAGTTCAGTGGACATCATTTATGCCTTCAACACTCCTAATTCATTAGTGGGGGTCCCCAGCATTATCTTAGGCTCCACTTTTGGTCCTTTTTACAGAGTTCTGTTAAATGTCGCTGGCATGACGATGATGTGGCCTTACTATGCCAGTAAAAAAATTTAGTGAAAAACCAAGTCTATCCGCATCACTGCCACATTAACCAAAGAATAGTAAAATTATAAGTTTCTATTGAACTTGAAATTTTACTAACTTTTGCTGGTGTGACAGTGACATGGCAGAGTCACGCTATCGCCACATCGGTAAGATTTAAGTAAATTTTGTAAAAAGGATCTAGACTGATGACGGAGGTAACATCAGTGACCTCATGTGATAGCTTTCAAAGATCAAGAACTCGACTGATATTTGGCCAATACATCAAGACCCCTACTAAAGTTTTGTCTATGAATTACGTATATGTTGGATGATGTAAAGTTTTTATATAATTGATTGATTTGATGAAGGTAAGAAATTATGTTTGTAAACTCCTATGTTGTAAGTTTTTCTATATTTGTTTGAGGATAGATTACAGGTATCCTTCTCAGATGTACATTCAGTAGCACGTATTTCCCTTCAGACAATTATCTTAATTTTTTTTTCGCTTCTGAGCTTACCATTATTTTCGAATGTGGATAAATGTTATGTATATTGGGATTTCTATTGTTTCTCTTGAACGTTATCAAATAGGGGTAAAATTTTAAGGTATGATCATAAGATTTAGGGTTTTCCCTAGAAATTACTTTATATTTAGGGTCAATTCATGTAAATCATTTTATATTTCTAATTTTATGTCTAACCCATTTATAATGTTAGTTTTCCTTCCAATCAACCACTTAAACCCACTTTGTTGTAATAATTTTCCTAAAATCCTTAACAATATAAAGCACATGTAAAGTACAGGACCTTTCTTGTTGCTGCTCTGTAAGCTTTCCACTTGAGATTAAGTGAAGGTATTGTTGGAGTTTCATAGAAATTTTAGCAGCCAAGTCGAGTCAGGTAGGTTGATTAGGGGGAAAAAATTTAATTTCGTAAGTAGATCGGGTGGTTGATTGGAAGAAAAACTAACTTTGTATGTAGTCTAGGTATATATTATAAATATAATGTGGTTTATGTAAATTGGCCATAAAAATAAGGGGGTTTCAAAGCAAAAAAAAAAAAATCTAATATTTAATATTACTCCTCTAATAATAAGTAGAGCATTTGCATATATACCCCTCAAATCTTTCATATTTGTAAAACTATGCTCTAAATTTTGATATTTGCAAAATTATCCCCCAATTCTCTCATATTGAGTTTTTCTCTCCCTCCTGCTTAACAGTTTTAGTTTCAGAACGAAAAAATGGTGTAAGCATATTAAAAAGTATTCACAAATTTTGCCATTGTTCTATTTAGAAATCAATATTGTTCATTGTTAAGTTGAGGGGTAGAAAAACACAATAAGAGGGCATCTGGGGGCACTTTTTCAAAGGCGAAGATTTGGAGTATATATTTGCATATATAGAATATATAAGGGGCATATGTACAAAAACCATTTATACTTAATGGAGGTTCCTTCGCCGCTTTAGCTCGAGTGGGCCTAAATCGGGCTAAATCGCAATTGGGCTTTGTTTCCAGGCTAATACGCTGTCTATGTGATACTCGGAAAAGCCCGGCCCAACCTTGCATCCCAGAATATTTTATATCATCCAAATACCACGTCAGGAAATCATACGGATTATAACCGATCTGAACAATTAGAAAGTTTCCATATGATTTTATGGCCTAGAATTTGACTCCAGACTGGCTTATCAAAAAATAATAATGATAATAAATAAATAAAAATCATACTACAGTTAATGAATTAGCAAAAACAAAGGAAGTAAAGAGAAAGCTTATACATATCATGTATGCTTTAAGATCCGAGGCCTCCTCCCTCTTCAAAGAGTTATTTTCAATTTAACACATCAAATTTTCACTCAATTTCTTATTTTACTGCTCTTAATATAAATTTGCTTTTTAAAAAATGCTCTAAAAATGATTTTTGAACAATGACCGCTGAATTAACGATGAGAACGTGAAATGATAACTTCAATTCTTTTTCAACGTACCTACATTCTTTTCATTTTGTGACCATTAATTTTGTAAGGCAAAATATTATTGGTAATCATGTACAAATCTTTTTCTTGCCAGATCTACTGTCCTTGTTTGGATCAGTGAGAAATCGAACGAACATAAAAAATAAATGAAAGAAAGAAGAATAATAGGATGCTGGGGGTATATTTTAAACATTAATGTCTCAGGGATCCAAATAAGGGATCCAATGCATGAGACATGTGATGTGTCATCATCCGGTTGCATGATGCACTGTTCATAAATAATACATCATGCAACCGGATGGTGACACCTCACCTGTCTCATGCCTTGTTTTACTTTAGAATTAAATAATAGTAACAGTCGTAGAAGTTGAAACTTCCGAATGTCGTTTTCATAAATTTAAACCTCACATCGCTAAACTCGAACTTTTGAGACCTCCTTAACTTTTTCCCCCATAAATTATATTTACTTTTTTTTCCTATTCACATGACATACAATTATATATTAATGATAGACAATAACATGATAATTTTTTTATTTTAAAAAAAACTAAAGGAACTTTTTTAAAGAAAGTTGCTCCACGTTCCAATTCCACCCATTCATAAATTAACAATGTTTTTTTTGCAAGGATTTGAATCACAAGATGACGAACAATTGGTTATATTTATTTTTCTAAAGAAAAAAAAAAGAAAAGCAGATAAGCAAAAAATAAAAGTAAACAAAAGCATCTAATTCGTTTGCTTTTGCTTTTGTTCTCGTTCTTGCAATCTATCACATTTTCTTTGCGTACTCTCCCACACGCAACACAAACATGCATCAACTCTTGTTAATAGCGTGACGCAATTTCTTCCACAGTTCCTGCACTAATAATGCAATATTAATGGTACCTAAGTTGCTTAAATTTCAATAAAAAGGCAATCATGAACAATATCTATTATTTTCAGGCTAAATTACACTTAAATACCATAAATTGTATTTTGTGGTAAAAAAACCATAAGTTGTTTAAAAATTTGGCACATTAGTACCATCGATTGTGCAAATGTGAAACTATTTACCTGAATGTTTCTCTATAATAATTAAATGCTAATTTTAGAGCTTTTTAAATATTAATATTTGTTAAATTTGCTATTAAATCAACTGAAGTTTTTTTTAAGCTTATCTTAATTCGACTTTAAAATAGAGTTGGAATATGTTCAATAATAAATTTAATAAATATTAATTGCTAGAAAGTTATAAAGTTAACATGTTAGTGTCAAATGGGAACATTTAGATAAAAGTTTCATCGTTTGCATGATCAGGGATATTAACGTGCTAATTTTTTAACAACTTATGGTATATATGTACCAGGGAAATTTAGGCGGTATTTAAGTGCAATTTAGCCTACATTTTAATGATATATCTAAATTATTTTTTTAATGGGATATGAGATTTTTCATAATCATCCTATCCTTTTAATGCCCATGTTGGAAAATACATACAACTTTCGGAAAAAAATAATTAAAAGGATGGGACGAATCAATTGTTTATAGGTTTTATTATACAAACCATCACAAAATATAATGGTCTTTCAGAAAACCACTGTAATTTTTTTTATTTTCATACAACCACGACAATGTATAGTGGTTTTCTAGAGAACCACCATAATTTTTTTTCTTTTCATAGAACCACCATAAAAATATACATCCATAACAAAGTGCCACCAAATTATAATTTTACATCTATATCATGTTTAACTAAATAATATGCTAAATCCCTAAAATATCCTCATGATGGGCCCACCAGCATATTATTGTATTTTCTCAAACCAACAAAATACGCGAGCACGGTTGATGACCCAGATGGTTGGGAGGTTGAATATGGTTCCAGCTATCTTGGATTTAATTCTCGGTCGCCTCATTATCAAAATGAATAAATAAATAAATAAAACAAAAGAAAATACCTTATTTTTCCTCTAAAACTTTGTTAACTCCCTTAAAGAAGTTTAATTCCCTTCAAATACCAACACATCCTCTCTAAAAATTTGTCATAATGAGCATTTATGTCATTTTATACTATTATTTAATAAAATACTGATGTAAATTATGACTTGGTGGGACTTTGTAAAAGATTTATATTTTTCTAGTGGTTCTATGAAAAATAAAATTTTTGTGGTGGTTTTTCAATAAACCAGTATATTTTGTGGTGGTTCTATGAAAAATTTAAAAAACTATGATGGTTCTTCAAAAAGCCACTATATTTTTGGGTGATTTTGTACAAAAAGATCTATTACGTTTTGCAGAAACGAAAGAAACCCCTCAAATATCTCTAAAACTAATATTTTACTCACTTATTTTCAAGTCAAATAATTATCAAACTTTTTTATTTATCCTCAACTTTCAATAAAAAAACATATACATGCTTAAATCATTAAATGATAGTAATATATAAAATTATCAATTTGTGTGCGTGTGTATCCGATCTAGTTTTGTAGAAACTACACGAATGAATGAAAGATTCACATTTGAAATACTAATAGGATTTATTTCCGGAATCTTGCAAATCCGAGAAGTACTCTGGGTAATTTATCCTAATTTTCACATTTGCTAATTCATATTAACGACAATTGTTTTTTCCCCCCAAATAAGATGTTAATAAGGGCTTTTAATTACAGAAAACCCCCATGAACATTTGGGAAATGCAGTAAATCACCATCAACTTCTTTTATTGCAATAAACCACCACGAACTTTTTAAGGAGTTACACATAACTTGCTTGAATTGTTTTATTTCAATAAATTGTATAGGAAAATTTCTCGTTTAATCTTCAAATTAGCACCATCGATTCTAATATCTAATGTGGCAAACATGTTCCCAAAATAATAAAAGAAAAATAACTCCTTAGTCTTAAAAAATTACATATTTTTCTTCATAATAAAATATTTTTTTAGGACCGAGAAGATTTTTTTTCGTCTTTTTTTGTCCTGTGGGTACCAATGACACGTTAGAATTAATTGTGATAATACGGAGATTAAATAAGAAATTTTTATGTGAAATAAAACAGCTCATGGGGCTCATGTACAACCTCCTAAAAGATCATGCGGATTTAGTGTAATAAAAAAGTTAATTGGGGTTTAACTGCAACTTCCCAAGAGTTCATGGAGGGATTTCTATAATTCACCCTATTAATAACTATTGTCAGTCACATTAAAGTGTAAGAATCTCACTATATTTCTATATTTTACTATCATTTGTTAAATAAGGTTAACAACTTATTAACTATAATGTAATGTACCTATAGTAAAATAAAAATATATATATAAATGATAAAATAGAAAATAACTAATATAGGGAAGCACTTAAATCCGCGGACGAAATCCTTGTACGGGATTCCGTACTCTCCACGTCGCTTTCATAATGAGCCCGCCGCGTGGCGGTTGATGTAAAAGACAAAGTCCTTCTCAAAACGCCATTGAACCCTTCCAACTCTCCCCGTTCCGTTCCGTGCGCTCAAACGCTTTAAATCCACAAACCCTCCCTCTCTCTCTCTCTAAAATCCCCCGCATTCCTCTCTCTTTCTCTATACTCCATCGATCAATGTGGCGCCCTCTCCTCTCCC
>NC_033801.1:124601697-124602924 GCF_001876935.1 Asparagus officinalis | reverse complement strand
GGGCTGAACAAAGCATTTCTCCCAACTGTAACTTGTTCAACACGATCCACACTTCTATTTTTCTGATCTTCACTTCTATAGCCATGGACTCTCGACTATAATACAGTGAGAAAAACATGTTTATTATGAGAAACGATTTTCTTGTAGGTTAAATCTAACATTTAACTCCTATACATGAAAGAAAGCATTTAATCAAAATAAAACTCACATTTTTATTCTTTAAATAAAATTCCAGATCTGGGTTTTCATGAAAAACTTGTTAGTGGGGATTTAAAATCCGAAATACATGATCTCTAGCATTAACCCTAACAAAGATGTTGATTTATACTTGAAAATAAGTCTTAGGCTCAATAAAACTTATGGAAAACAGTTGTAAACAATTAGAAACATGGGAGAAGGGTTGGGCGAGATGTTACTCGCCTCAAAAGTGATGATGAACAATCCCCTTCGCTGCAATCCACGAAAAGCCGCTGAAAATCCCCAAAAATCACCCAAGAAATCCCAAAAACGAGCTAGGGTTTAGAGGGGGAGAAGAGGCTAGGGTTTCTCTAGGGTTTTCTGATGAACAAGAGTGTTTTCGGGTGGGGAGAAATATATATGAGTGGGTAAAACCTGACCCGAAACCCAAACAAACCCGACTCAGAAAACCAGAAAAACCCCGATGAGTCGACTCATGGCAGTCGTGGGTCGACTCATGACTCATGGGTCGACTCAAGATATAATGAGTCGACTCAGCAGAGACTAAATAACAACAGGACTCGATTTCGTGAGTCGACTCATGACAGTCATGGGTCGACTCATGGACTAGAAACTGCATACTCTAACTCTGCTGCATATGATGAAATCTAGCACACTCAACCTCATTACTGATGTACATATACATACTCAAAAATCTACAGGGTCTTACAGTCGACTCAGCAGAGACTAAATAACAACAGGACTCGATTTCGTGAGTCGACTCATGACAGTCATGGGTCGACTCATGGACTAGAAACTGCATACTCTAACTCTGCTGCATATGATTGAAATCTAGCACACTCAACCTCATAACTGATGTACATATACATACTAAAAAAAATCTACGGGGGCAATTAAAATTAATTAACAAGTTATCCTAGCAAGTATGAAATACCACAAGATATATGAGCTAGGATAAGCAATGTAAACAATGAGATATATCCTATATGATGAAATATATATGCAAGGATATATAAACAATAAGATATA
>NC_033801.1:124582079-124582485 GCF_001876935.1 Asparagus officinalis | reverse complement strand
ACACACACACACACACACACACACACACTAGTTTTTGTGCACGTGCAATGCACATTGTTAAATATCAAAATTATTTATTTCTTACTATAAAATAAGTCAGATTCATTGTTAAATATCAAAATTAGCGCACACACACACACACACACACACACACACACACACACACACACACTAGTTTTTGTGCACGTGCAATGCACATTGTTAAATATCAAAATTATTTATTTCTTACTATAAAATAAGTCAGATTCATTGTTAAATATCAAAATTATTTATTACATGTCGTCCCCTTCACCTTTGTACTTCTCCATATGAGGTGTCTTGAATTTCTCACATGGGGCGTTTACGAGGTCGTCTGTGAGGGGGGTATTCCCCTCGATGGCTTCAGTGACTAGTCTGTACACCCGAT
>NC_033801.1:124536992-124581774 GCF_001876935.1 Asparagus officinalis | reverse complement strand
TGGCGGAAGTAGCTTGTTGTGGTTGTGGAAACCGGCTGAGGAGATCGCTGGTGAAGGTAGCGAGTTGCTGTTGGATGGATTGAGAGATCTTCTAGGCCGTCTCTTCAAGCTAGGTTTGAGTGACGTAGCTCTGATGTGATCCTCCAGGGATGGACTGATCGACCTTATGCTCAGAACCAGACATACTTGTTTAGAAAAGAGAGAAGGTCCCATGGTGGGCACCAAACTATTGATGATAATAATCACATAGATTTAATGGGGGGTGAGATTGAGTAGGGGGCCGCTAACTTCTCCGAATATCTAATTTTGAATTGAGTTGCTTCTTCCCTGCATGTGTAACAACTCGTAAGAGTACAGAGACTAGTTCCCCCGTTGTTCCTTCGATGATCAAGTCAGTGATGTACTTTTTATCAATGAAAAATGCTTTTATTCATTCACCAAAATATGGAAATTATGTACATCACGGTCTCAATATTGAGAAAACCAAGCTTCTAAAAGAAAGCTATCAAAATTACAAAGATATTATCCAATCCCTATGTTCAGCAGAGATGGAGTCGACTTTATGCGCGTCAGCTGTGGAGTGGTTACGGAATGAGTATTGTCACTTCGGTATTAATAAGATGGGATAGGCGGCGCATGAAGCCGGCGTGGTCTGATGTGTCATAAATAGTTTTGAAGATGGAGAAATAATGGCACCTACCAAGCATTTAATGTGATGTCGATGCGTTGTCAGCTGGGGGGTTTGAGGTCGAAGTTGCTTTTTAACTTGTATCAAGGGGTGCCGAGAATGACGCATTTCGAGTCGACCCAGCGAAACGCCAAGTGATTAATCGGTTAAGTGAATTCGTAGTGAGTCATCTTTGATGAGAGGACTGATAAGTATCGCCATTCGAGTCGACCTAGCGAGATGTTGACTTAGCGAGTCGGCTAGGTCGACTCTGGCTGCCCTAAGTGTCGAGTTGACTGAATGGTGCGTGGTGGGGGATATTTGCATGTTGTAAGCAAGAGGCTATAATTTGGCGACTAAAAACACCATGACAGCCCCCTCATCCCTCCTCCCTTAAAATAAAAAACCCCTAAATAATTTCAATTTCTTTCCTTCGCTCTGATCCTCATCTCTGATTGGCAATAGTGGAGCTCGTACCTCCCTCAAACCTACCACAGCCTCCTGCATCACCATCCTCCCCTCCCCCAGCTGCGGATTTCATAACAACAACATAGAGAGAGAGAGAGAGAGAGAGAGAGAGAGATCCGCCGGCGGTAAACTGGGTCTATCGATTTTGGAGGAGGGGTTGATGAGGGAGTCGAGGGCCCACTTGGATCTGAGTTGGTTGGAGATCTGGGCGGCAGTGGTGTATTAGGATTACAGCCATTGCTCATGGAGTTTCAAGAGGTTCTTTGGAGCTACAAAAATAAGAAAGAGAGGAGAAGCAAGAAAGGGAGCTAATGGCACTGGGGAAGAAGATCTTGATGGAGGTGGAGATGATAAGAGTTTAGTTTTTTGTTTCTCTTCATTGGTCATGGTGGACTCTTGAGATTTGGGCTCATGTCTATGTTTTTTTATTGAGATTTCATCCCAAAATGGTGCGATTTAGGCTATTTATGTGAATTGGGATGATTCAAAGAAGATATTTGAGTAGCTAGTGGAGATTGAGTCTGATTTCAATGAAGTTCTCTAGAAATTGATGATAAATTGAACAAAGAATAGGTTAAAATAAAGAATTATAAGTTTAGGCTGCAATCATCTTAACTTTTTATTGCTCTTTAGTTTTTTTCCTAGTTCAATAGTTTTAATATTTTGAAGTATTTGAGTTGAACATTCAAAGTTAAAGAATCAACTATCAATTTTGTGAGTTAGTTGTTAAACTTATGACTTAGTTATTAATTTTATAGGTTAGTTATTAATTTTATAAGTTAGTTGTTAAGGTTTTGTATTTATTGTTAAGTTTTTTCATTAGTTGTTAAGCTTATTTATTGGTTGTTAAGTTTACACATTTGTTTATTGTTAAATTTTTTATTAGTTGTTAAGTTTATGTGTTTGTTATTAAGTTTTTTTGCTAGTTGTTAAGTTTATGTACTAGTTGTTAAGCTTATATGCATTTGTTTAGTTTTTTCGTTAGTAGTTAAGTGTAGTCATTAGTTGTTAAGTTTATGCATTTGTTGTTAAGTTTTTTCGTCGGTTGTTAAGCTTATATATGCATTGGCTAAGCTTTTTTGTTAGTTGAGTAGCTTATGTGTTGGTTGTTAATTTTTTCATCAGTTGTTAAGCTTATGCATTGTTTGTTAAGCTTTTTCGTTAGTTGTTAAGCTCATGCATTTGTTATTAAGCTTTTTCATCAGTTGTTAAAGGTTATACATTGGTTGTTAAGCTTATGCATTGATTATCATTGGTTGCTAAGCTTATGTGTTGGTTATTAAACTTTTTCGTCAGTTTTCAAGCTTATGCATTGGTTGTTAAAATTTTTCTTCATCTGTTAAGCTTATGTGTTTGTTTATAAGGTTTTTTTGTCTAGCAATGAAAAGAGGAGGAATAGAGAAATGTACATACATACATATAGCTAAAAATATTTATTTGCTCAAAAATCATAAAATGCATTATATAACATTCCATTGACATTCCTTTACTCAAAAATCATGAAATGCATTCCAGACCGCTTGAAGGTCGAGCTCAGCAATCGAACTCTAAAGAGCAGGGGGAAACAATGGTTGGTTGCTTTAAGAAGGAAGAGGGCCTTGATTATGAAACCAAATAGGCAAGGTTCATGATCGATACTAGTTGCCCACTATCATGCTCTTCGTTTTCCACCTTTAATCCACAGCCATCTTCAACCGCAGCCTCGTCGTCGCCCCTCCTTCGCTGGGCCCTATCTAGGTTCCACCATCTCACCTCCGAGGTCCATGCAATCACAACCCACATATTCTTCTCCTCTACTTGCTTGGCCCTCGCTCGGAGATTTATACATGATGGGTATCTCGTAGTCATGTCATTGAATAGTTGATCTACACTTATAAGTGTCGGTGTTTGTCTCCCTTTGCATTTGACATTGTCATCAAGCCAAGGCTTTAAAATCAAAAGGGAGGTCGTTATTGGGGGAGGGGAGGATGATGGTGCATAAGGCCATGTGAGATTCTATGGAGGGGTGAGCTCCACCATCACTAATCGAAGATAAGAGTTAGAGCAGATGAGAAGTGTTGAGTTTGTTTAGGGCCATGAGCGAGGGCAAGGTGATTGTACAAAAGGTCGTGGAGTGGCAAGAGAAAAAGAAAAGAAAGGACGAGAAGTTGTCGATAATGATTATGGAGCGGAGAGAGAGAAGAGAAAAGAGTGAGATGATAATGATGATGAGAGGAGGGAGATGATGATGATGATGAGGGAGAGAGAGCAAGAGAGAATGTCACATGTGCTTTAATTAGTGTTAAAGTGAGGAATGAAAAACTTTTGCTTAGGCGATACTAAATTTAAGGGTTAGAATCTATACAAAGTTGATTGAGGATTTTTCTGGCTTGTTCACCTAGTTTTGTGGGTGAGACTAATTTGGCTCTCCATTTTTGGGCTAGAAAGTCATTTTCCCAATATCTTATTAACATCGAGATAATACAAATAGATTATTAGGTACAAGTAAACAACAGTATGATAATTTAGCCTTTGGCGCAATTATGCATAATTGCATTGTTTTTTTTTATTAACTCAAAACTATGAAAGACACAGGACAGCTCAATCACTGACAGACACCAGGCCTTATCCAAAAGGCCACATCAGACCTCTAATAAAGTAAAGGGAATTATAGAGGCAAAAGGACAACAACCAAACAAATATTAAAAGTTAAAAACACAAAAAGCCGTGACAACTCACGTGACTCAACTCTGAGAGCCACAGTTTTTTATTTGCTGCTGCAGAAATGATGGATGCTTCTCACTATTCTCCACCTTTTCCTATGCAATAGTTAGATTCTCTTTGAGTTTTTAAACAGGAAATTATTACAGCAGGCATGAAAAAATTAGATATATTACAGAAAACCCACAGTCCAAAACAAAGCAGAAAAACCCACAATCTATTCCCACATGTACACCCTCATAACCATCCATCTTTTTTTGCAAATTACCCCCATATGTACATATTTGCAGTTCTACCCGTAGTCCTGCCTCACGGAGCTAAAATAACCAAAAAAATGGATTGGGAAAAGTACTAACAGATAATGAGTATCTTCGAAATACACCTTAAGGTGATATTTTAGCTCAATGCACTAAAAAGGGGATAAATCTGTAAGGGCCCGTTTGGATGCAATTTTTGGAGGGTGAAAGTCTGCAAAAGTTCTGAAAAAGGTTTTCGCTCTCCAAATAATGCAAACAAACGGACCCTAAATATCTAGATTCGGAAAGTAAAATTGTTTACATAGATGAATTGGGAGATAAACTTGTGCACAAACACCTAAATAAAACTTCAAAGAGATTGTTTCATGGGTAGAAACTTCAGAGAGAGAGAGAGAGATAGAGGGAGGGAGGGAGAGAATGCAATATCACTTCTTTCTAGTTTCATTTCTTCCTTTAAACTTTTGTCACCTCCTACAATAGAGAAATAAACAGTGTACACATGTGAGAGAATTTATAGTACTTGTATTTATACATCATCATCATCATCATCATCGTCATGAGCCCTCATCTTCTTCTCAAAGAGTGGTCCCTACCCTCGGCTCATCTTCCCTTTTCAGTCGGAAATCTTTGGCCTTTTCCTCTGTCCTCTCTCGCATTCACTCCTTTCAAGTTTCTGTATCTTGCTGGTTGTTGGCAGGTCGGTCCCTAATAATAGTACCTAGCTAGTAATAACTAGTAACAATATTAATACTTCTAGTAACTTGGTAAAATATTCACTTATATAGAGTCAAGAAGAAAATATGCACTTCTTCCTTCCTTTCTTTCTTATATGACAACAGGGGCTTCTCTATGGCTAGACATTAGATATTGAGGGGGGTAAAAAAGAACTACTATAAGCCTAAGGGGGGTATAGCTACAATTTCTCCTTTCTTCCTACCTTTTAAACTTTCTTCTTTCATTCTTTTCTTTCTTTCCTGCACAAAGTAATTACAATGAGAATGGTATTAGTAATATATAGGTTAGAAAATTGAATTGAGAATCAATTGACTGCAGGAATAATGTTCAAGTTTTCTTACTAGAAATTGAGAAGGCTAGCATCACTCTTTACAGTCCAACAGCTCCATGATCAGATGACAACCTGACAAACAAATGTTTCTCATCAATCTAATTTTAAAAAAAAACATTTCTCATCATCTTTGGCATTAAAATACTTAAGACTGAAAAAGAGCATCTTTTTCATATAGTACATTAGGACTGTACCATGTTGTAATCTATCGATTATGATCTGGATATATTGATAATCTAGACTATAGTGGTCTGTATGTCTGCCACATTAGTCGCCCTCCAAATATATTTCGAAGAAAAGCTTCTAATTTGTAGAAAATACTCATGCAAAGGAACACCCTCATTAGTTTTCCTCCAATAATCTTTCCATCATTTTATGTAAGGAAAATATTGGAATAGAGAAATATGGCATCATATGAATACTACATAACCACCCCAACTGTCAAGGATTTTAAAAGAAACATTATGTGAAAAAGCAAGGAACTTTTTACTATAGTTTCCATTTTTGAATCCATTGTCACAGTACCTTGGTGTTTGGAAGAAGCAAGACTTGAAGGAAGCTACATCAAGAGTGGAGGGAACAAGGTTGCTGGCATTGCCGTTGCCATTGCCGTTGCTGTGAGCTGGAACTGAAGAGAAAGCCGAAGCAGCGGAGAATGGATCCCCAGCAAATAAGGAAGAAGCTTTGGTCGGTGATGCAAAAGGACTATCAGGCAAATTATGCTCCACGCTGCCCAAAACAAGGAAATTAGCAATGATGGATAAATTATATTGTAGTGTAAAACCAGTACATTTTCATAGATTTGTTGAGGGAAAAGAGGGATTTTTTTTTAAAAAAAAAAGAAAGGAAAAAGAAGAAGAAGAAGCAAGTCTTAGATGAGTGATGGATGATTCTAATGAAACTACTGAATATGAGAAATATTAGGGGTTTTTTAATAATAATTTGGAGAATATTTGTATCATGTTTATGGTAAAACAAAACTCATTTACAATTTATCAAACTCCACAAAAAAACTTGTAAACAATAGTGCTAATGCAAAAGTCATGTGATGTCATTTTTTATATATTTCAACATTATCTATGCATAACGAAGATCATGATTGGTGAGGAAACTTTAGTAAAATGTAATAAACTGACAATGAATCCTGCTAGACAAAGGCTTTTTTGTAATATACTTTTCTCCATAATTAACCACATAGTATAAGAAAAGTTGGAAACAAAAAGGAATAGCCTCATTTGACCAACCAAAAGAAAGAGTAACAAAGACACTTTTATTTCCCCTTTTGCTTTCCAATGAGTGCACAAATTCATCCCTTTTTTTTCCTTATTAGTAGCTTTTAAAAGCATTTACTAGTGCCTATAAGTGGTCAAATTTAAAAGTATTTTCTCAAGCTTTTAATTTTATTTAATTAATTAATTCATTACCTTTCTTGGAAATCACTATCTTCATTGGGGCTACCAGATTCCTCCTTATCATCAGCTGCATTGACTGCCTTCAGCTGCTGCTGCTCTCCACCAGAGGAAACAAAACTTGGGCTCTTGTCTGAAAACAGCAAAAATCAAAATGAGGGGAGAAGGTTTCAAAAAAAAAAAAAATTCAAAAAGGAAATCAAATCATTAAATACTTGCCTTCAGTTGGAGATTCTTCAGAGCTCCTGTCATTAGAAGGGGCAGTTGTGATTGTTGTTGGGCTTGAAATGGCTGGGCTTCTGTTCTTGAAATCTAGCAGCTGCAGGCCCATAAACCTCCTCCCTTGCATTTCTATTGCTTGCTGCAGCTCGAATGCTTGCTGCTCCTCTTCCAGTTTTCTCCTTAAAAGGATTTCTTGACTGCTGTTTGCATTGTTGTACATAAATCTCGCTCCTGATATAAAAGCAGTAATTTCAGTAAAAAAAAACTAAAAACAAAAAAATTGGGAAATGGGTATCTTCAGCTTCTTCTCAAATTACCCATTTTGGAAAAATAAATAAGGGAAAAAAATCAAAAAATGAAAATGGGTATCGACAGTTCCTCACCAAGATCAAATGGGTCTCTGGAATCTAAACCAGTAGGAGTAGTACACCCAGAAAAATCCCCTCTTTCACCCTGCTGCTGCTTTCTGAAGGGAATGAACAAAAAAAAAAGCAAACTTTTCAGGATTTTACAGAAAAAGAGCAGATTTTGACCAGAGCAAGTAAGAAGAAAGAAATTAGAGAGAGTTGCCTGTACTTGTCGGGGACTTTTCCTTTCTCTTTATAAGGCTTCACCAAAACTCTAGCATCACAAACAAAATGAGGGTTCCCCTTTGCCAAGATCAACTTCACAGTCTCAGGATACACAAAAGTCACAAACCCAAACATTCTCTTTTGCTGATAAGGGATCCTCACATCCTGAACTGGCCCATAAATACTAAAAAAAGACACAAACCCAAATCAATTTTAACCCCAAACAACAACAAAAAGTTCAAACAAAAAAAAAGTTTTTATTTTTTCCCATTTACCTGAAATAAATTGGAGACATCCTCTTCTCTGAAAGTGCTATCAGCAGGAAAAGTGAGATAAATCTGCCTCGACGCAGGGTTCACCATCCAGCGAACTCGCTCTCCGGTCGATCCTCGCCGGCCGCAATGAACCTGCTCTCGTCTCCGGCGAGCATCAGAGCCGCCGCCGCCGCCGCCGCAGCCGCCCTGAAAATCAAAGTGAACCGTCGAATAAATCCACGAACTAACGCCAGTACCGTCAGAAGCTTAAAAAAGCCGGCCGGCTGCTACCGTTTCACCTACCTCTGGTTCATGGGCGACGACGGGGGAATTCGGCAAGCTTCCGAGGGGGGGTACGAAACCGGCGGCGGCGAGGCGGCGGCGCTGCTCGTCGAATGGCGGCGTCGAGCTTGTCCTCGTTGAGGCGTGAGGAACCTGCAGCTGCTGCCGTTCTTGCAGAACCCGTGCGAAGTAGAGGCAGGGCTTCCACCCGAAGCCGGGCTCCGGCGACGAGAGGCCGTGTCGCCGCCTCGCCGCCGTAGGAGTAGTCCGGCGGAGCTGGGGGTCCCAGCGGACGTCCAGGCCGAGGTCTGGGGGGAAGTCGTCGGCGTGCCGCGGGGGGCGCCCAGGAGGGGGCAGGGGGATGGAGAGGGGAGGGAGGGCCCACTTGGGGCGGGGGAGGGAGGCGAGGTCGAGGCGGGCCTTGAGGATGAGGGAGCGAGGAGGGATTCCGGGCCGAAGGCGAGGCGGATCATTCCTTGTCGGCGTGGTCTGGAGCAGGAGGAGGCCCATGATCTTGGCCGGCGTGGGTCGGGTCCAGGGCCTGGATCCTGGAGAACACCACCCGAGTCGCCTCGTAAGCGTCCATTTCGATTTGAGAAGAGCGAGCGAGCGCAAGCGAGCGGAGAGAGAGGAAAGGGAAGCGACTCTTCCTCCTCCTCCCCTTCTTTTTTATTCTCTCTCTCTCTCTCTCTCTCTCTCTACACTTTTATTTATTTTCTTTTCTTTTGAAATAACTATTTTGTGTATTTGGAAAGGGAGGAAGCAAAAAGGAAAGGGAAAGGGCGAGCAAGGAAAGCGAGGAATTTGTGAGGGCCGGGTATTAAAAGAACGGAGAGGGTGAAGACAAAGGGAGGGCAAAACCCTAATTGTTTCTCTCTCTCTCTCGCTTGATTTTTTTTTTTTTTTTTTTTGGGAAGACAAAGGGAGGGCAAAACCCTAATTGTTTCTCTCTCTCTCTCGCTTGATTTTTTTTTTTTTTTGGGTCATTCGCTTCTCTTTGTTTATACCCTCCGTTGGCCTCGAGTTGCTACTTCGTAACGTGCTTCAGTTCTCGAGAAGTTATGAGTTGATTGGATTAATGATAATATGCTATAGAGCTATATAACCCTTTCAGCCCTAATTACAGCGGGGTGCATGGCATGATTTTGGATATTTTAAGTATGTTATCAATCATCAATTTCAATCCAAGCTTCAATATTTAAATGTAAGTTCTATTAAAAATTTTGAAGGCATCTAAGTTCACATTTTTTTTAATGATTTTAGGGTGTTTAGGTGCTGCCAGAGGAGAAACTCAAAGTCTATCAGTGAGCTAAGAAACTTTACTCTACTTTCCTATGAAGCCCTAGAATATTTATCTTATTTCTATCTATTTGAGTCCTAAAGTTTTTTTTTACTTTCATTCTATTTAGCTCTTACGAGGGTTTAACATAACTATAGAAGGGCATGGTAGTTTTATTAAAAAATTTGTTGGAGGGAAGAGGATTATTACTATAAATTAGCTAAGGGGAATTTTTTTTCAATAATTCCTTCATAAGGTTTGGCTAAAGGTGAAAAATCTCATTAAGCCTTCATCAAGGTTTACACATGCTTTTCATCTTCCAATAAAATTTTTTTTTAAAACTTTCTTTTCACAATGTTCCGGTTCTGGTCTAACTGAAAACAGTACTTTGGCATTTGGGGCTGTAAACCACCATGGCGACTAAGTAGAACGGAAATAAAATCTTTAAGGGCTTAACACAATGAAATAAGAGATTGAAAGCTAGCTTCTTAGAAAAGTAGGATAAATTTTAATGAGCTTAATAAATTAAAATGGGAGTTTAAGGACTTATTAGAAAAGTAAAGCGTAGGGGCTAGGGGTGTTAACGGAGCGGATACGGCTCGGATATGACACTTACCATATCCATATCCGCTTACCCATCTCGGATACGGATACGGATACGGATATACGTCGGTAAGAAAAAATCATATCCATATCCGCGAAAATCGGATACGGTTACGGATATGTACGCGGATATATAAACGGATATGCATGCAGATACAAAAAGGATATGAGAAAACTAGATAGTATTCAGAAAAATATAGTCATGTGATACAAAAAGAGTTCGTTAATATGTTTATTATGATTGAAAAGTTAAGATTAGACATCTTGATCATCAAAATTAACCACAAATCCATAATCTAAGAATCGAAACTATCGTAAGAGTATTACCAATATGTATTCGGATATTTTTGGATACGGATACGGATATTTCACTACAAAACCATATCCGTAACCATATCCTATCGGTAATTGATTTGAGTAACCATATTCGTATCCTAACGGATACGGTTACAGATATTTCCTCGGATACGGATACGGTTCCATATTCGTATCCTAACGGATACGGTTACAGATATTTCCTCGGATACGGATACGGTTTGGCACCCCTAGTAGGGGCTTATTGGGCTTTGAGCTCACCAAGCGAGTGAGGGTATATAAATGCAAGTTTTAAAAACTTTAGCATATATAAATGTCGGCACGTATAAGTGAGGGTATATAAGTGCGAAGTAGGTGAAACTATAGAACATTTAAATGCAACTAAGCCTTAATGTATATTATGTTTTAATGGTTTTTTTTCTTGCAAACGTCAGTAAATATTGATACAGCCACGTGAAGAGAGAGAATAACATCATGTTCCCTAGAACTCAAGACTATATTATAAAAAGGGGACATTCAAATCAAATCCAAGCTCAATTTGGTGTTTGTTTCATTCTAGCTTTTTCGCCATCTCTTGTCATTTTAGCATCTCGATCCAGAGAGAGAGAGAGAGAGATTCTGATCTACTTCACTGAAATAGATGAAATGATGGAATAGGAGAGAGAAAAAGAGAAATAATAGAAGAGGGAGGGAAGAGAAAGTGAACGTCCCCTCAATCACAATCTCTTTCCGTTGCTTCATCACGAACGAAATCCACGGGAACTTTGGAGCTGTGCTGGCCCATACATAGCCAAAATCATTTCCTTCGAAGAAAGAAGTTAATTCTAATTAATGCTACCGTTTGTTACCACATTCAAAAGTTGACGATGCAAATAGATGCTTATAATATTTGATGATGAGCAGAGAATTAATGGTTGATAATTAAACCAGCTTCTATACTTCATCATCAACTGCTCTCGTTCGAGAAATTGAAACTCTATCAAAGAGGTGTTTTCTATGGTGGCATGTCTCCGAAATTCAAAACATTAGACATCAATAGTTAGTAGCTAGCTAGCAGACAACACACACAACTTCTCTGTAAATGCATTTGTAGTTAAAATTTGCACATCTTATGTATATTGAAGCCAGGATGCAATCCTGTGCGGTCCGAACCCAAATACTAGAACAGTCTTATGCCGGCGTCTGACGTCGACACTCTTCAACCAGTGCCCGTGTAGGCACGATCAGCACTCTTCAACCAGTGCACTTACTATTAGGGGTAGAAGCGAATCAAATGTTTAACAAATAGTGCGGTAGTTATTCGCTTTAGGTATTCGGGACATATTCGATTTGATAGTTCATATAACAGTAGGTTGTTTTTAGTATTTGGTTCATATATAAATAGAATATAACTACGTGTATATTCAATTCGTTGGTTTAGTAAACTATTCATATATGTATATGTATACAAATACATGTATATGTATACATATACATGTATATGTATATATATATCTACACACACACACACACACACACACACATATATATATAAAAGTGAATCTAAGGTGACACCCTAGGCTCCCACCTAAGGACGCGGCCTAAAATCACATCATTCCCTAATATTTTTTTACGATCCGCTCCGTTGAACTTGATCTACACTTTCTTAAACTCATACATACCAATTTTGGGGTGAAGCCGTTGTGTTTTAACCATTCGTTGAGTCGTCCAAAAAGTTCTATTCATTCGAAACCGTTAAAATTGCGGCGAGTGGATGAAGGGTCAAAACACGACGGGTTCACCCCAAAATTGGTGTGTTTAGGTTTAAGAACGTGTAAATCAAGTTTAACGGAGCGGATCGTAAAAAAATTTAGGGAATGATGTGATTTTAGGCCGCGTCCTTAGGTGGGAGCCTAGGGTGTCACCTTAGATTCACTTTTCCCATATATATATATATATATATGTATATGTATATATATACATATATATGTATATGTACATATACATATGTATACATTACACTATGATATCATATGTATTTCGCCGCGCGGCCGCGCGCGCGCAGCCGCGCGCGGACACACACACCATATATATTATATATATATATATAATATATATATATATATATATATATAGTATAAATTATATAATATATAATATATATATATATAATATATATTAGTATTAATGGTATCCATATAGTCATATGAGCAGGGATTACCTCATTATACAATGATGTTGCAAACTCCCACCAAATGAATAAAGTAGGAGAGAGAATCACCTCCATAAATACACCTGTGGAGATTGTGCACATCATTGTATATGAAGAGAATCCTCTATATGATATAGATACCCATTAATCTCTCTACTCTCCTGTCTATAAGATGTATATATAATATATATAATATATATTATAAATATATATATATATATATATATATATAATATATATATAATATATATATAATATATATATATATATATATTATAATATATATATAATTATTATAAAAACACATAGCACTACAAAATTTAGTTTAGAACTAATTTTTCAAAACCGCCACTGAATTTTTTTTTTTTTTTCCCACCACCCAAACCGACTGTTTTTTTTTTTATTTATCAAAACCGACCCGGTTTTGTGATTAGCAGGTTAATGACTATCCTAAATAGTCGGGGTTGCCAACCCCGACTATTTAGGAGGGGGTTAAACCCTAATTAAAGGGTGATTAGCATGTTAATCACTATCCTAAATAGTCGGGGTTGCCAACCCCGACTATTTAAGATAGTGATTAGCCTGCTAATCACAAAACCGGGTCGATTTTGATAAATAAAAAAAAAAACAGTCGGTTTTGGAAAAAAAAAAAAAAATCAGGCGGTTTTGAAAAATTGTTCTTTTAGTTTATTATGGTTTCTATGTGTTATGGTGTTCCCATTTGAAAAACGGACAAACGTACTTCTACATGCAATGCCCCAATCAACTTAGCGACCCAGACCCAGCAAGGATTCCGACTTAGCCGATTAGTTGAGTCAATATTCCTTCATGTCGACTCGAAAGGCGGTACGAGTCGACCCTCTTGTCGAAGGTGAATCGTTAGTAGTCCACTCGACCATTTGTTCAACGCCTCGTGAAGATGACTCGAAAGACGTTACTTCTTGGTGAAATTAAAGGACTATTTTCACTTCGAGCTTCTCTCTCTAGCAACATGTCAACATCGCATTTAATGCATGACAGACGCATCATATCTCTAGCCACAATAGCCTTTATGACTCATCGGACCACGTGGGGGCACCGTCATGCCACCACTCACTTCTCATTCAATGTTAAAGTGATCCTTCCCCAATAACCAGTCGACACGCCAGCCTGCACTTCGCCACCACCTCTCAGTACTCGGTCGAAGTGACCAATCTACCCATATACCTTTGGTATATATACATGTACTATTTCAATTTGGGAGGGGGCCTGTTTTCTAATTCTGATCAAAATTCTCTAAATTTGTAAATCATACCGCGCGCGCACACACACAAGGGCTCTCATAATTCTTATTTTATCTCACTCAAGTTCATCAGCTAACTTGATTGTCGGAGGTATAACGGGGGAACCAAACCCCGTTCTCTCACGAATTTCTACACGTGCATATTTTTCAGACACCCAACTCAAGAACCATATATAAAGTAAGGGAAGAAAGCAGTCCATCATTAATCCTAAACAAACTCGTTCAAACGCGGATACATATTGACTGTGTGATCACCTAACATCAACACTACGCATCTCAAATGTTTTTTTACACATACAACTCATATAAGTAAATTTTTATTTGTGAATATTACATTTATCACCAGGTTGTATATTCATTGGCTGTATTATGTTTGGTTGCATTATAGGATTAGAATAGGATAACAAATGCTTATCGAATATTTACTGAGTATGAAATGAATAATTCACAAAAGACTACATAGAAACTGTTGACGAATATTCACAAATAGTTGTCAAATATTCGAATATCAATCAAAACAAATTTTGAACACGCATTCCCTATTTGTTTCAAATTTGAATACTAATTCAAATAGCCGAATATGAATCAAATACGAATACCATGGTGTTCGATTCGAATTCGGTTCGTTTCCACCCAGCGTATTATGATTTATAAGCGCTAGCAGTATAGCATTAAGCTTATAAAACAACTTTTTTCATATGACATTTGATTGCCTAAAGCGATTTATATGAATATATATACGAACATCAATATCTTCATTATCATTTCGTTTTTTAAGTTCTGGTATTTTGGTCTCATCACGTGGTTCAACGACAATTAATTAGGCAATTTTATTTGCGTTTCTTGTATTCACATTGGTATACCGAACGTAACAAAATCACAACATTGCCACTTCGAAATTAATTTTTTTACAATGGAGAGTAAAATTTTGAGTATATAGTGGTGTAGCACATGGGAAGGGGAGGTGATCCGACCGCATGCATGGGGACGTGGGGCAGCGTGGACCTGAGCGGGACTGCTCAGCTTTTAATTTGTTTTTGTTGTTGTTTGTGTTTGTTGCTCTTCCGTTGAGTTGGCACGTGGGGTGGCCAATTCATGAGGTGTTCACCAAATCCCCTACTATGAAGAGCAAGAGAGAACAAAGGAGGGGAAAAGAGGAGAGTGGAGCTTTTAGCTGGCTAATGAGCACTAAAATATCTTACTTTATCCTACTATTTTTGTGTTAGCAACGCAGCGGAAAAATAATATTCACAAATTGGTAATAAAAAGAAAGAATATCAAAGAAACAATCACTACAGAGACATATATCATATATAGCATGTATGGATTTTTTTCTACAACACCAAAAATATAAAAAACATCCTCACTATATATATAAGCAGTAAATTCAAATTTTATTTGGGGGCACAGTCACTGGCTCATGATATCTACCCCTTGGTTTTTAGCTAAACTGGCAACCGATTTGAAATTTAAATTTGCATGAAGATTGAAGACCAATGCCACTCCCTTTGATCATGGGAGATGACCTTTTAAGCATGCAAATTTGTGGGTGGGGCCCATCAATTGCAACGTCAATTGGATATATTTGTTTTGTTTGAGGGAGAGAGACCACTTAATTTGTTAGCGGATCCCGACAACTATTTTTAGCTTCTTAGAAGACAAATAAAATTATAAGATTTTTAAGTATTATTGCCTTACTAGTTGTAGATCATAATCACTTTTCTTGCCTTAGGTAGTTGGCTCTTAAATCCCTTGTTATGACATTAATTAAAACAGCCCACTCACTTGTCAAATTGACTAGTGAAGGATAGAGACTTGTAGAGGAGTAGAGTTGAAAGGTGAGCACTTTTTATGTTGGGTACTTATTATGGAAATGGAATACATGTGTTTATTGGCCTTATGGGCAATTAATGGACTTTTCCTTTTCTTAATTAATGGTAAAAATATCCTAAACATGCATGTAGGTGTTAGCATTTAAATATGTTGTAGGTCATCAATTATACATGATCTGCTATCCTGGTTTTTAAAAATACAGTTTATGTGTTGAAATCTAAAAGACAAAATGTATGTGGACATTACTTTGTATGTGGACTATTAACTTGGTGTCTTTTCATTAGCCCAATGTCCTTTTATCTTCTATCATGTATCTATAAATTGTACCATGTATGGAAATGGATGAAGTGAAATAAAAATTACAATTTCTCTTCTTCTCTTGTCTCTTGTCTATTGTTTTCATTTCTTTAGTATATTACAATACGTTATTAGCACGAGTGGCTCTAGCCGGTTCGTGATCATCGGTTCGTAGTAATAGATTTTTAGGTGTACATCTTCTGCAAGGTAATAATACATTCGGCCTTTGTCTATTTTTACATAGTATCAAGCTTTCCGTCGAATGATTATGATTATGTCCAGTATGATATGCAATTCTTTGGTTTGTTTTTATACGAATCATGTGATGATAATATATTTTTTGAGTTGTCCTTTTATAAACACACAAACATGCATGTTGGTCTTATTATGAATACAATCTCTTTTCATCTTGTAAAAATAAATAAACAAACATTCACTTTTTGTTTGTTTATATATATATAGAATCTCCCCCTTCTCATATTTGTTATATAATATACATGCATATAAACCATTTATTATATGTTGATTTCATGCAGTCTAGTTTAATACAATTTGCAAATGCACACCTTCTGTTGATTGATCACTTGTCCTAGCTAATTAGAACAGAGGCATGCACTGTAACTAATGATTTGTGGCTCCTTTATTTATTTGCTTCTGTTTGTATGCACACATTGTATAGTATAATATTTTATAAATTTGGTGGATTGATATATCTTCTAATGATAATTATAGCATTTCTGAACAATGTCTAACATCACCAAAAGGGAATTTGCTGAGCTTGCTGTTGATAGCAGCAATTACTTGACTTGGGCCTTGGATGTTGAAATCTACCTGGATTCTTGTGATTTAAGCAGCACTATTGTTGTAGCTTTTCAGAGCACCTCTGCCCAGAAGGCAAATGCATTGATTTTTCTTCGTCACCATCTCAACAAAAACAAACAAAATGAGTACCTTACTGAAAAAGATCCTGTTGTTCTATGGCAATCCCTGAAAGATCTCTTTGACCAACAGACGGCTATTATGCTCCCACAAGCACAGTATGATTGGTTGAACTTGCGATTTTAGGATTTTAAATCCGTGACTGAATAAAATTCAACTCTCCACCACATTGTCTCACAGCTGAAGCTCTGTAAGCAGAACATTACAGAGGCTGAATTGATTGAAAATACCCTCTCTACATTCCATGCAAGTAATTTTATACTCCAGCAGCAGTACATAACTAAAAACTATTCAAAACACTCTGAATTGATCTCTGTGTTACTAGTTGTAGAGAAACACAACCAACTTCTGATGAACAACCATAATGCTAGACCAGTTGGTTCGCAAGTTGTGCTTGAAGCACATGCCACAAATCAGAGTAATACTCATGGGCGTGGACATGGTAGAGGTCGTGGACGTGGTCGCGGGTCTTATCGTGGTGATAGGGGTCGTGGTTGTCGCAATGCTAATGGCCTTAAGGACCGTGGCCAGGGTCAAAACAAGGATAAATCTCCTTCACACAAGCCTAACTCTCATCAACAAGTTGCAAATAACAAGCAAGCTTGCTATCAGTGTGGATGTGAGGACCATTGGTCTCACACATGTCGTACACTAAAACATTTGGTTGAGGCCTATCGGAGAATGCTGAAGGACTCAAAGGGGAAGACAAAACAAGGTGAGAAACATCATGCCAGTTTGCCTGAAGCAAACATGACTCTGAAAAATAACAATTATGATGATAACCTGTTGAAGATGGGAGATATGACTCTGGACGATGATGACTTATTGAAGATGGAGCTTAATGATTTTGGTGACCAAGAGTGATCATGTTATTTATCACTATCTATGCATGTTTTATTAGTCCATTTCGTTTTTTCAGACTTGTTCTAGTTGCTTTTGTTAAGATAATTTGGAATTGTTCTAGACTTATTTTACATGTTTTTGTAAGATAATTTCAAGTTCGTATGAGTTTGTTTAAATGATTATGCTTTTACCTTATTTTTGTTGTGCTTATATGAATATTGTATTTTTTAAATAGCACGACACTCTCGCATACAACCCATGGAGAAGGAGACTATCTTGTGCTTGGTAGATAGTGCTACCATACATACTATCCTAAAAGATAGAAATTTTTTCAAAACTTTGACTGAAAAACAAGAAAGTGTAACCACCATTGCTAACGACAATGTGTTGATAGTAGGCTCCGGCAGAGCTTCACTAATACTTCCCTAACGACAATGTGTTGATAGTAGGCTCCGGCAGAGCTTCACTAATACTTCCTATGGGTACGAAATTAATTATCAATGATGCATTATTATATCCAGAATCCAAACATACCCTTCTTAGTTTTAAAGATATTCGGTCTACTGATTTTCATATTAAAACCGAAAATGAGAATGGTGCTGAACATCTTCTCATGACTCAGTCAATTAGATGTTGGAAGCAGGTTATAGAGAAGCTTCCATCTTTCTTCTCAGGGTTGTACTACACATATATCTTGTTGGGAATATTAGCTGTTTAGACAATAATTAGCACGAGATCTAGTTAATAATTTTCAGATAATAATGGGTTAATTTTATAACACAGATGTAAGAAATAATTCAAACAAAAAGAAATAAAGGTTAGAAATACATCCTGATGGTCGAGGCGTGCAATGCACTATCCCAAGAATCTAATTGCCCCCTCTCATACAGGGCTACGCGACAAAAGTTCTCGGAGATACAACGACCCTCGGTCAGGCGACCTCCTTCTCGTCGGCACGAGCTTCAAGAAGGCTTTGCGAATTCTTTTCGACTTTCAGGGAACCAACAAAATGTAATAGCAAGTAAACATAAGAGGAAGAACAGAGCAGAGAAGAAGAAGAGCTTGTTGTGTTTTCACTTTTTTCAAACTCTTGCAGGTTTAGGTCCTTTTCTAGGGAAAAACAATCGTTATTCATAAATCCACAGTTAATATATTTTAATTACTTGCCCATGTATCATGTTTTTAATCACGTTAATAAATCTTAGCCGTTACAAAATATTTTTGTTACAAAATAAATTCACAAAATATTTATCACGATTCCGTTACAAAATATTTCAGTTACAAAATAAATCCGCAAAATATTTATCACATTTTCGTTACAAAATATTTCTATTAATCACATTTTTAATCTTCATCATATTAATTATGTTTTAATTATCCAATTAGCAAAAACAAAATATAGCAGGTTTAGAGCCCTTTAATCAGGAGCTGCATTCGTGTCCGCACGACCCCGAGCCCGGTCCTGCCGGCGCGCGTGTGTGTGGTGTGGAGCATAACCTTTATTTACTTCTAGGCATAGGAGAGAAGAGAAATGTTTATAAACATTCTTCCCTCTTATTCCATTTCCTATGTGGGATTAAACTTTCCCACTACAATGTCAAGTTTTAAGTTACACTTATTATAACTCCAACATATCTGACCTAATACTAACCATGTTGCGATGAGTTTAAAATTTAAAGACCCAAATTTATTTAAATTATGACACTTTTCCCCCCTTCTTTCTTTCTTATATAACAACAGGGGCTTCTCTATAGCTAAACATTAGACATTGAGGGGGTAAAAAAGGCACTACTATGAGCCTAAGGGGGGTATAGCTACACTTTCTTCTTTCCTCCTACTTAAACTTTCTTCTGTCATTCTTAATTTTCTTTCTTTCTAGAAATTGAGAAGACTCGTATTTTCAAATGTTACTAGTATTTTCTCATAACAAATTAATGTTAAAATTAAGAGAAAACTCGTTTCTTTCTGACTATATATAATACTCAAATTTAGTCCCAGTTTGCAATCATTTTCGTAAACATGATTATTGAGTTATAACATATCTTCAGACAAGTTTGAGCTTTTGGTTCTTAATCTCCCAAAAAAGTTCAAAACTCTTATTAAACTCCTAATGAGTTCAGAAATTTCAGAAAATCCCCAAAATATTTTTAACCTTTTTGCTTAACCCTTACTTATGACGATGTAAGTCCATACCCTTGATTTCCCAAACAGAGAATATTGATCGCATAGACATCATAAAGTAGTCATTCGGGTTAAGTGAAAAATATCAAAATGTTTGGGAGAGTTTTCTAAAAGTTCCCAAGTTTTAGTGACAGCTTCAAACTTTTGGGGGGTTAATTAAGTGGCAAAGGCCCAAACTTATTACGGATTTAGTGAAATTTATCCAAAAATTTAATACGTACATGGCAATAAGTTACTTGTTAGAAATTCTGGCCAAACCTCAATAATCAGGTGAGGGTTTGAGTTTTTTTTTTCCCGATTGTATTAATTAATTAATTTATATCGCATGTATTGTATCATAGCCTAGCTTGTTTTAAACCAGCAATGTAGCTTTCCCCAAAAGCATTGGATCATTTTGTTCTCCATGACTCTATCTGAAATCTGATATGCCTTTGTTGAGCAATAGAATGACTGCCTTTTATAAAGTATTTGTTTAAATCATGGTTCTAACTTTGACTATTAAAAAAAAAATCCATGGCCATAGCATGAAAGATTTTATTTATTGTAAATGGTATGTCAACTAATTAGACAGCTATCTGTCTATCTACCTAGCTTTGGTCTTCATAACAATAATTGATCACCAAATGCCTATTTTTTTAAATCAATATTTAACTAAGTCTTGGATATCATATAGTTATTGAGTGCAAGCTTTCAACTTATACTTTTTTAAATCAATATTTAACTAAGTCTTGGATATCATATAGTTATTGAGTGCAAGCTTTCAACTTATACTTTAGGTGACAGGTAGACTGCTAAGTCTTGGATATCATATAGTTATTGAGTGCAAGCTTTCAACTTATACTTTAGGTGACAGGTAGACTGGTATTTGTTTAAGGTCGAGTTGTTATATTATCATTGCTTGAAGGTGGAAATATATGTGTAAAAGCTGCCTCCAAAGTACAAGATCTAACAGAATCCTCATTCATGCTTAAAATTATTTTTAACTTAGTTAAGCATAATATTAAACACAATTAGGCCAATAGGCACTTGTTAATCAACCTGGCCTTCTCAATTATGCTTTTTTTTTCTACTTCATGTTTCTTTCTCTAGACTAGCAAGCTGAGCAAGTGCTAATGTCATAAGACAAATCTAAATTGATGCATACTAGAACTTGTCTCCGATGTTATTTTCTTGAGATATTTGTTAATTTTCTTATGAAAGTCATAGGCATTAGGTATTCTCTAATTAACTAGTCTCATGAAGGTGCCAACTCCTACTCATTTCATTGGACTAGTGTGAGAGATACATCAATATTACGAGGTACTACTTGTGATTATTTTAGCCATGATGTCGTATAAAAAGTATAAGACTAAGTTAGTGCTGAGTAGTGTGAACTTTGCGTCTTAGGAACTATACGCACACAACTTTATTCTAGTCATGAATAGCCAAAGTGACATCAAAAGAATTAAAATTCATCATGACTTAGATCATCATGTCCAAAAATCATCATGAGTTCTTTAGTCCAATGAGCGGGTGACACACTTACGATGATGATATTTTCAATTTCATTAACAATAAAAGGAAAAAAAAAGTCCCTTAAAATTTAAACTTTTAAGGATTTGACATGTTATTTGCGAATTGTGGATAAAATGGACAAATAATACATAGTTTATGCCAAATATTGTTATCTACAGCTTCAATTGCATGGTGTACTAGTTTGCATTCCGTGTACCACATGTTACATATTTTTAACAGTTTCCTAGATTGAGTATTTACATTATGCTAGATTGAGTATTTATAGTAATATAAGTAATTAATGATTAATATGATTTTGTCATTTTCTTTATTTAGAAATGTAGATGAGACGACTCTTCATTCTGCCAATTAGTTGACATGATCAAAATTGTCGCTCAAAGTTAATTCCGTAATAAATTTGGATCCTCTCTAATACAAAAAAGTAGTAGATAAACCACTACTTTTAATCATAACCATTAATTATTGTTGATGACTAAGATCACACGGTCAATCGGATCCAGGCTGGGATCGGTGCGGATCCGGAATGGGATCGGTTCCTCCGGGGTCCTCATCGGGATGAGGTAGAGGAGGTTGATGAAGTGGCCGCCTCCTTCTCCGACTTTATACCTGGTTCTTGAATGAGGGTTTGATGGCCACGCTGCACATACAAGAAGAAAAATGACCCGTGAGAGGGCGGGGACCAGTTCCCTCGTAGTTCCTCCGACGGTCAAGTCTGCCGGTGAGCTTGAGTGGGGAAGGGGAAGGTCTAGAAAACCGGTGTGGTTCTTATGTGCAGTCTGCTCTTCTAAGAGAAGAGGGGTGAGCTTTTGTGAGCTAGCCTCCCTGTGTGTAGAGTGCTCTTCTAAGAGAAGAGGGAGGAGCTTTTGTGAGCTGGCCTCCCTATGTGTAGAGTGTTTTTGAGAGAGAGAGAGAGAGAGAGAGAGAGAGAGAGAGAGAGAGACTAACCCCCCACCCTAGGTTAGGAGCATACCTCTCTATATAACGATGATGATGGGGGTAAATGTATCATCCCCAGCAAGCATAGAGAGGCGGTGACGAAGTGTGGGCTAAGAGCCGAGTCATCACTCGCTTTACAGATATCGGCTAGCGACTGGAGGGAAAGTCACTTTGGTATGGGAGAGGGGGTCTCTGCATCTTCCGGGAAGTGATTGAGAGCGTGGCAGAAAGCACGCTAGAGGTTGAGCCATCCCTCGCTTGACAGGTATTGGCTGGCGACTGGAGGGGAAGTCATTTCAATACGGGAGAGATGTTCTCCGTATTTTCTGGGAAGTGATTGAGAGTGTGGCAGAATGCACGTGGGTAGATGACAAGTCATGGAGACCATCAGGTTAGGATCAGGATAAGACTTGTCCGAGGTGGATTAGAATGCTGACATGTACTCTAGGAAAGAGGCTTGAGGCGGAGGTTATTCCTCAACTTAGTCGACAACAGGGAATGTCCATCAAGTCGTCTTCGTGAGTTGCCAAGTAAATGGTCAAGTGGACTCTTGGTGAGTCATCTTTGACAATAGGGTTGGCTGATTCCGCCTTTCCCGTCGGCATGAAAGAATGTCGACTTGACGAGTCGCTGGAGCCGAGGCCTCTGTTGGGCTTGGGTCACTAAGTTGGTTGAGGCTAGTTTGCCATGGCTATGATTATTTTATTTAGCAAATATCTGTATCTTGGGTGAGTAAACACCATAGCAGTTAGACTTTTCGCTTGGAGTTAACTTTTAGTCGGGTCCGAGTGAAATAAGATAGACTTTTTATCAGTACAAACCTGCTTAGGACGAGAAACTGAGAAGTCTTTGTCTATCGACGTGGCTGACATTATCGGGCATCCTTCTTTACCCATCATGCCTCTGCTTTTCTTGACCGACGTTATCAAAGATCTGAACCGTTATTTTAAGAAATGAAACATCATGGACATAATGAAGGATGTTCCGCTTTTTGAGTATTGGGATGTGGGGCATTAAATGAGGGTGGCGCTTCGTCCTTCGAGTGAATCATTTTAGATTCCGAAATGGATCTGACTTGGTTGTTTTGAGGATCACCGCGTCCTTTGAAATCCTTCCACGTCCTTCTTCGAAAACTTATAAATGGCCTCTTAATGTTGAGAAGATTTTTTACGAACTTTCGCTCTGAAGAATTTCTAATATTCCTCCAAGCTTTAAAAAAAAAAAAAATCTTCCATGACCTCTCAAATTTCAATCTCTGGCCATAGTGAGGAGAGGCTTGCCATTCTTCTGCTCATCCGCTCTAGGGTCCATATGGACAATCTGGTGGGGTTCTACGATCAGTACGACATCTCCAGAACTTTCACATTGTTAGCGTCGGAGATGAGCGAACCAGTGTATTGCCATGACAAGAATCGTGTGCCGCTGTATCTGGCGCACTTGGAGCATGGCTTACGGCTGCCCTTACATCCTTTTATTAGGGAGGTGCATGCCGATCTAGGAGTCTCCCCTTCCCAGTTCTATCCGAACGTAGTGGGGATTATGGTGGCTTTTATCATTATTTACCATCGTGTTGGAGTCCAACCAAGCTTGAGATTGCTTGGACATTTGATTAGTATAGGGTCAGCTGAGAAGGACTCGCATTACTTCTACCACTATCATGGTGATTTCTAACTCATCTCAAACTCTTTAGAGTTGGACGAGGACTGGAGGAGGCGGTACGTGTGGGTTTTAAATGGTCAAGTGGACTCTTGGTGAGTCATCTTTGACAATAGGGTTGGCTGATTCCGCCTTTCCCGTCGGCATGAAAGAATGTCGACTTGACGAGTCGCTGGAGCCGAGGCCTCTGTTGGGCTTGGGTCACTAAGTTGGTTGAGGCTAGTTTGCCATGGCTATGATTATTTTATTTAGCAAATATCTGTATCTTGGGTGAGTAAACACCATAGCAGTTAGACTTTTCGCTTGGAGTTAACTTTTAGTCGGGTCCGAGTGAAATAAGATAGACTTTTTATCAGTACAAACCTGCTTAGGACGAGAAACTGAGAAGTCTTTGTCTATCGACGTGGCTGACATTATCGGGCATCCTTCTTTACCCATCATGCCTCTGCTTTTCTTGACCGACGTTATCAAAGATCTGAACCGTTATTTTAAGAAATGAAACATCATGGACATAATGAAGGATGTTCCGCTTTTTGAGTATTGGGATGTGGGGCATTAAATGAGGGTGGCGCTTCGTCCTTCGAGTGAATCATTTTAGATTCCGAAATGGATCTGACTTGGTTGTTTTGAGGATCACCGCGTCCTTTGAAATCCTTCCACGTCCTTCTTCGAAAACTTATAAATGGCCTCTTAATGTTGAGAAGATTTTTTACGAACTTTCGCTCTGAAGAATTTCTAATATTCCTCCAAGCTTTAAAAAAAAAAAAAATCTTCCATGACCTCTCAAATTTCAATCTCTGGCCATAGTGAGGAGAGGCTTGCCATTCTTCTGCTCATCCGCTCTAGGGTCCATATGGACAATCTGGTGGGGTTCTACGATCAGTACGACATCTCCAGAACTTTCACATTGTTAGCGTCGGAGATGAGCGAACCAGTGTATTGCCATGACAAGAATCGTGTGCCGCTGTATCTGGCGCACTTGGAGCATGGCTTACGGCTGCCCTTACATCCTTTTATTAGGGAGGTGCATGCCGATCTAGGAGTCTCCCCTTCCCAGTTCTATCCGAACGTAGTGGGGATTATGGTGGCTTTTATCATTATTTACCATCGTGTTGGAGTCCAACCAAGCTTGAGATTGCTTGGACATTTGATTAGTATAGGGTCAGCTGAGAAGGACTCGCATTACTTCTACCACTATCATGGTGATTTCTAACTCATCTCAAACTCTTTAGAGTTGGACGAGGACTGGAGGAGGCGGTACGTGTGGGTTTATGATGGCAACATCATCTTCGCCTGTTCGGACTGGCTGGAGGCGAATGAGGACACTTTGAGGCTAGTCACCCCTAGCGATTCAGAGATGATGGACCTGGAAAAGGTTCATTCTTATGTCGGGCCACTGAAGAGTGATGCTCTAGTTGATGATGTGTCTCTCCAAGCAGCGGTAATGTCCATCGTCTTGTCTTCCACTGGCTTCCAGGCAAGGACGAGCCCCATTCCTCTGTTGGCAGAAAATCGCAAGAGGAACGCAGGGACCGAGGGGTCGAGTTCCACTGCTAGGCCTCATAAGAAGCTGAGGGAGGCCCTTAGCGTTAAGGAGGTGGCTATCTTGATGCCTCAAGCAGCCAAAATTACCTCTGAATTAAGGTGGAAACAAGGGTCGAGAGGCTACGCCCAGTCGTATCGGTTGTGGGGCCTCAGTCAGCCGGAACGGGCCCACTGGTTACTCAGCTTAACTACTTGGAAAATGTGGGGGCTAGCAGATGAGTCTTCTCCTAGCAGGAAGACAACGACCCTAGTGGTCAAGGAGGATGCTGTCGGCCCTAGTTCTATGCTTAAGTCATCTTGCCACCCTGGTAAGGAGCCGATTGGGGAGGACGACGATGTTAAAGGAAGAGCTGGAACTCCGTCAGACTAGGTGGAGAATGATGTTGACGAGAGGATTTTGAAGGATATGCTAAGTGTTAGCATACATCAGACCCTCCAAACTTGTTTGGCTTGGGGGGCTTTGTTAGAGCAAGCTCTGTTCAATCGACTTGAGTATTCCCTGGAATGGTGGGCAGAGCTGCCAAAGGAGAAGTCAGCTAAGGAGGAGGCAAAAAAAAAGAGGGTCACTGTCTTGGAGGCCGAGTTGTCTCACAGAGAAGGTGCTTAGCGTCGAAGTCTGGATGAGAAGGAAGAGCTCCTGAAGAGCTTTCGAATCCAGTTCTCCAAGTAGGTGGGAACCATCAAGGATCTTCAAAGGGAGATAGTTCATCTACAGGCGAAGGTCGAGTCCGAGAAGTGTTGCAAGGCGATGGCAGAGGCGGAGGCTCGTTCATGTCGTCTGTCTCTCGAGAAATCAAGAAGGTACTTCGAGGAGCTGCAGTCAAAGATTCAGGCGTCTGCGGCCCTTGTAAGGAACTAGAGGACAAGCTCACTCGTCTGGATTCGGAGCAGCATAAATAAAGGTGGTCGACGAATGGCGTCATGACCTCTTGGAAAGGGTTGAAGTGGCTTTGGCATGTAAGGCCGTCGTCGACTACTTCTCTTCTCTAGTGCCTCCTAGCTCTCATCCTTTTCCAAACCGCTTCTATCCTTCCTGTATCTCCTGTTGTCTCAATCTGTTGAGAGATGTCGAGAAGAGTGGAGGCGAACTAGATTTATGAGCGAGTGATGACTAGGTTGTGCCTATTGTTGGGACCCCTGGGGAATCTTCTGTAGCTGCTACCGCCAGGAGACTGCCAAGTCTGACTCCTGGATCTTGTCAAGATCTCTGAAGACCTGCATCTCTCTTTTTTTTGTAAAAAAGTTTGTAATGAAGTTTCCTTTTATTGAATGAAAGTCAACTTTTGTTTTCATCCTTGAGTTTGCCTTTATTATTTACATTTTAACTTTGTAACTTTATTCTTATTGAGAATTGAAATATTGGCTGGAGTGAGTTAGTTGTAATATGTCGACCCGTACTGGGGACTTATGACAACTAGTTCACTTAATGCCTTATTCTGGCTGAGCATTTAATTGACAAGAACTTGACAGATGACTGCTTAAATTTTTAGGTTAATTAAGTATCGGACGAACAATTAATATTCATACCTTAGGCTTATGCAAGATGACATGAATATCTTTTTGGTAGAATGACAACCTTGAGGTTGGGTGCCTAGGTCTTACGTAGGTGCCTAGGTTTTCGGAATCCCCGTATGGTCGAGTGATGACTCTGGGAGTCGACCATAGGCTTAGTGCCTTGGGTTTATTCCTGAAAAGGTACCAAGAGCTTGTTGACATGACAACCCTAAGGTTGGGTCGCCATGATTTTTTTGGATGCCTAGGTTTTAAATAGCCATGATGGTCGAGTAGTACTAGAGGATTCGACCATATATTATGCCTTGGGTTTATCCTGAAGAGGTACCAAGGGCTTAAAATTCTACTGAGGAGTCGAATGCCTAGAACTCTCGAGAGTTGACTAGGTCTTTAGCAGCCTTGAGGCTGAATGACAACCCTGAGATTGGGTGCCCAGGTCTTATGTAGGCGCTTAGGTCTTCAGAATCCCCGTATGGTCGAGTGACGACTGTGGGAGTCGACCATAGGGTTGGTAACTTAGGTTTTATTCCTAAAAAGGTACCAATGGCTTATTAACATGCTAACCCTGAGGTTGGGTTACCTAGGACTTATTTGGATGTCTGAGTTTTAAATAGCCATGATGGTCGAGTAGTACTGGAGGATTCGAACATATGTTGTGCCTTGGATTTATCTTGAAGAGGTACCAAGGGCTTGAAATTCGAATGAGAACTTGAATGCCTAGAACTCTTGAGAGTTGACTAGGTCTTCGGCAGCCTTGAGGCTGAATGATAACCCTGAGGTTGGGTGTCAAGATCTTACGTAGGTACCTAGGTCTTTAAAATCCCCGTATGGTCGAGTGACGACTCTAAGAGTCGACCATAAGGTTGGTGCCTTGGGCTTATTCTTGAAAATATACCAAGGGCTTATTGACATGCCAACCCCGAGGTTGAGTTGCCCAGGACTTATTTGGATGTCTGGGTTTTAAATAGCCATGATGGTCGAGTAGCACTGAAGGATTCGATCATATTTTGTGTCTTGGGTTTATCCTGAAGAGGTACCAAGGGCTTAAAATTTGACTGAGGAGTCGAATGCTAGAACTCTTGAGAGTTGACTAGGTCTTCGGCAGCATTGAGACTGAATGACAACTCTGAAGTTGGGTGCCTAGGTCTTACCTAGGTGCCTAGCTCTTCAGAATCCTTGTATGGTCGAGTGACGACTGTGGAAGTCGACCATAGAGTTAGTGCATTGGGTTTATTCCTGAAAAGGTACTAAGGGCTTGTAATTTGACTGAGGAGTCGAATGCCTTGAAGTGTGAGATAGGAGTCAGTCCATGCTTTAGTAAGAATTTCATTGACATTTGAAATTTACATATTATGGAAAGTGTCCATTGCAGACATCTGATGCTCAAGGGTATTGAACCACTAGTGATTTTGCCTTGTCTCTATTTCAAAGGTAATTTTATAGTGGATGAGGCCGCCAGTATAGAACCTTTTTAGTTAGATTTTGCTTTTTACCATAGCAGAAGACTCATTGATAAACAAAGATGAGTCAGAACTCTATTTGCCATCTCATCAGCCAATGTTCCTCTGAGTTCAAATCTTCAGTGAGGCCTTGAAGGCGGACGATTGGCATGCCAGTTTTTAACAAAAGCAATTGCCCAAACGTCATGAATTATGTTGAATGGCGTTATCCTGGTCGAGTTTATGAGGGTTGGGGGCACGACCAGAAGCTACTAGGCACCTTTTGTGATGAAAATTCTCTTGGGGAGAGAATCCAATAGCCGGTATTGTACTCCCTAAAAATAACAAACTATAGTGGCTTTCTTGAAGGGACTTCAAGAGTACTGGGGGCTAGACCATGCTTGTGAATAGAGAAGTCCCTTTATGGGGATCATGTGGATCGCATGCTTCGACCACAAAGCCTTAGGCAACTTTAGAGGTGCATGCGTCGGTTGAGGGACCAGAGTCGTTCTTCCTAAGAAGATAATAAGCCGGTGGGTTTCAAGTTTTTCCTGCAATCTCATCACTAGTAGATGGGAGTTCCCTTCAAAGAATCCTCATGGTCCGGGATGCCTATCACAAACTTAATCACTGCTCCTATGCTCATATGAGCTATTGTCAGTTGGAGCTTGAGTAATGTTTGGATCTGATCAAAACCTATGTTCTGGCCAGAGTTATTCTGTGACGACGATTGGAAGCCGGGTTGCTTTTTCAAGGATTTTAAGGGTGTCTTCTTTTGGAGGGATTTTAAGGGTGTTGAAGGTCGCTCTACCATCTAGCAGATAGCGTACTTGACAAACACTCCCCAGAAAGTCGCTGAGGCCTTCGAGGACTACACCTATGTTGGTTCCTCTTAGCCAAAGCTAACCCTCCTTAGCTTGAATGATGCAACTCCTGACTTAATTTAGCTTGGATGATGCAATTCTGATGTTCTTTAGGGTGAGTAGAATCAAACCCTTGTTCAGAACTTAGCATGTCTTCTCGAAAAAAAGAGGAAGGCCCCATGGTGGGTGCTAAACTATTGGTGACTAAGATCACACAGTTAATCAGATCCAGGTTTAGATCGATGCGGATTTGAAATGGGATTAGTTCCTCTGGGGTCCTTGTCGGGATGACGTAGAGGAGGTTTATGAAGGGGCCGCCTCCTTCTCCGACTTTATACCTGGTTCTTGAATAAGAGTTTGATGGCCACGCTGCACAGATAAGTAGAAAAAAAAGACACGTGAGAGGACGGGGACCGGTTCCCCTATGGTTCCTCTAATGGTCAAGTCAGCCCGTGAACTTGAGTGGGGAAGGGGAAGGTCTAGAAAACCGGTGTGGTTCTTATGTGCAGTCTGCTCTTCTAAGAGAAGAGAGGGGAGCTTTTGTGAGCTGGCCTCCCTATGTGCAGAGTGTTTTTTTGAGTGATAGGGTCAGAGAGAGAGAGAGAGAGAGAGACCCAGCCCCCCTCCCTAGGTTAGGAGCATACCTCTCTATATAATGATGATGATTGGGGTAAATGTATCACCCCCAGCAAGTATAGAGAGGTGGTGACGAAGTGTAGACTAAGAGCCGAGTCATCCCTCGCTTTACAGGTGTCGGCTAGCGACTGAAGAGGAAGTCACTTCGATACGGGAGAGAGGGTCTTTGCATTTTCCGAGAAGTGATTAAGAGCGTGGCAGAAGGCACACTGGAGGCTGAGTCATCCCTCGCTTAACAGGTGTGGTTGGCGACTGGAGGGGAAGTCACTTCGTTATGGGAGAGGTGGTCTCCGCATTTTCTGGGAAGTGATTGAGAGTGTGGCAGAAGGCACATGGGCAGCTGACAAGTCATGGAGACCATCATGTTAGGATCAGGATAAGGCTTGTCCGAGATGGATTAGGATGCTAACATGTACTCTAGGGAAGAAGCTTGAGGCGGAGGTTATTCATCAACTTAGTCGACAGCAGGGAATGTCCATCAAGTCATCTTCGTGAGTTACCAAGTAAATGGTCGAGTGGACTCTTGGTGAGTCATCTTCGACAATAAGGTCGGCTGATTCTGCCTTTCGTGTCGGCATGAAAGAATGTCTACTTGACGAGTCGGCGGAGCCGAGGCCTCTGTTGGGCTTGGGTCACTAAGTTGGTTGAGGCCAGTTTGTCATGGTTATGATTGTATCATTTTGCAAATACTCGTATCTTAGGTGAGTAAACACCATAACAATTATCAAATGGATTATTGTAATACATTCTAAATCTAACACTCACCCTGCCCCATGTAATGCACTCATTCCTTATTTGCACTCAAAGAAAAAATTATAATCATCCACTAGATAATCAACGATTAGACAATAGAGAGACCATTAGCTAGTGAACTGAGAGATTTTTGATTTGACAACGGTCTCTCTACTAGCTACTTTTCAGTTAGTAGAGAGGATCTGAATCCTTAAGTAATCAATAGAGAGATCATTAGCTAGTGAACTGAGAGATTTTTTATCGTGATGACATCCTTAAAGACCACTCCATTACACCAAATACTCTAAAATCAAGGAAAGAATTGAGGGTTATATTTTAATATTGTAACATGTGCTCGTATATTGAAGGTCCTTCTTTATGGACTGAGCCAACTTGACTAATGTTGTATGCGATATTACCAACTTAAATCCATGGTAAATATGTGCTTGGTAGAATTTGTAGTTGGGTTACTATCATTCCACTACACCAACACTCTTAAATTGTGACGAGGGTAGAGCGCTATCGTCTTATATTCTAATACGCATAGGTTGGACATTCTTTTTATTGATCCAAACAAAAGTCATGTTATATAGTGATATTATTATTTAAACTCTTTTTCAGATGTATGTCCGACAATATTTAAACTTGAATCACTTTGATACCATTTTAAACTGCATAAAAGTTCTAGAAATTACAATGAATATTGACTCATAAGTTTGTACTCTAAGATTTAGATGTAAATACATAATCCTTTTTTTATATAGTTGAAACCTACACTTACTGGGCCCTAGGTCTAATTCATATAGTAGATGATTAAGATGGATTTTGAAAAGCCTCTACCTCATATGTACTTATGTTCTGCTTCAGCCTGCGTATTCTCTTCGTTAAAAGAATAAGATGGAAAAAATATGAGATGAATGTTATTGGAGTGAGTCAAAATGGAATTGAATCACCTATGACCAAACACTAATGGTCATTATCATTATCATAGACCATAAAACTAAAAAAAAACTGAACCTCTTTACACATTAATTAATTATGCCATGAACGAATCATGATACAAACACTTAACCTAATAAATAGCCGAATGACAAGTTTTTGTCATATGCACACATAATTAATCACATCTTTCCTTCTCTCTCTACTTAATCCCTCTCCTTTTGTACTATTATGGAGCCACATGGATGACTCAGTGGAGCTCATAATCAATCACACCATTCATTTGTCAATTTGCGGAGACAATGTCTCGGTCAGGACTGATCGAGGGGGGGAAAAATAACCAGGTTGATGGCCCCACAGACAACAGGGCACAATCAAATTGCCTCCACCATTGGCCTTTTCTCTCTGATTGAATATACTGTAGATCCTCTTCATGACATGTAAGCTGAATTTTCCCCTCAAATAGTTTTTATGACTTAATATTTGATAATTTATAGGACTGACATGATTATAATATCTATACTAATATGATATAACTTCATGGCTAAATGGCAGTTAGATATCCTAATATTTTGCTATCTTTACGGTGCTTAAATACTCTAAGTTGTAAAAAGTAGCATAAAAATATCTCAAGTTGTCCTTAGTTAGAATTAAGCTGACACCGTTAGTTTTGACAAAAATGCCCTCCATTAAAATATTAGAAATAAATTAAAAGGGTAGCTAAAATGCTAATTAAAGCAATAAAAAGTGTCAATGCATGCAATAATGAAATTCCTGTGTACTATATATGCACATGAGAATATTATGTTATCTATTTAACAAAAAGTAACAATGTGCTACTTTTTGACAACTTATGGTATTTTTATGCTACTTTTTACAACTTAGGGTATTTGAATGTAAATGTAGTGAAACATTAGGGTATTTAAGTGCCTTTTAGCCTAAGTTCATTCATTAGAATTTGTTTGACAATCAGAAAATGAATAGAAAGTGAATAATGTTAAAAGCGACTGTACTTTTTATTTTTTTATTTTCTTATTTTACAATTGAGAGTCGATCGAAAAAATAAAGGTGGTATTTCAGCACATATGCATCTTCTTTCTTAACAATTAGGACAACTGTTAAAAGTGGATAATATATAATTCCCTAAAATGAATGGAGAGAAAATTCATGGAGTTTAAAGAAAGTTGATAACACATCATCTAATATCTCCACATTCCCCCTCACTTTCTAGCATCCAAATAAGATCCATGAATAAGAATTCATCAGAATTAAAAATATTTGCTTACAGACATATTTTTTCCTCATTTTCTTTACTTTCCATTCATGTCCTTGGTAACTCTGTTCACCTGTTCTCAGCCCATACATTCTCTCTCTCTCTCTCTTTCTTCTCCCTTTGCAGAAAGTTAAAATTTATCCACCATCATCTCTTTCTTCTCTCTTTTGGATGATGAAAAGTGACCAAAGCCATCTCAAAAGGTGAAGTCACTTTTCCCTTATTCAAGTGCAACCCCACCGTCCCCTTCTCCTTCATGTGCAATGTTTTGCAGTCCTTTTTTCCTTTGAGGAAATTACATTATAAATCACAGCGTACACTAAAAGAGCAGTGTACTTGTACCCTCAGGCTTCACCACTTCAAGATATTATGATTACAATGGTTCTCTGGTTCATATGCATGTGATTCTGTCCTCCAACTTGTTGGAGGTAAAAGAAAAAAATTTAGGAAAATGATAAGGGCACACCCCAACCACATCCCAAAACCACACCCCCTCCCTCATATGCTACAGTGCATCGGGCCCCACATGAAATTTTAAAATCTCATGTGGGGCCCGGTGTATTGTAGCATATGAGAGAGGGGGTGTGGTTTGGGATGTGGTTGGTGGTATGCTCCTAGTGCCGGAAAAAGGTCCTCTTTTAAGTTCATGTTGAAATGAGCGAAAATACAGAAAACAAATTTGTACTGATACAATAGTCTAATTATATCGATGATTGTACCTTTTCATGCATAGATATAGTTCATACAGATTCAGAATTGATAATGATCAGATTTGATACGCAATATAGTTTCCTCCGGTATGATTTTCTACATAGAATCCTTAATAAGAATTTGTTGCCCAAACTTCCTTTCTTCTTACATTTAAAGACCCCAAATTAAGTAAAATTAATGTTGATATTATCTGAGTTACCTGCCTTCTAGCTAGGTATGAGATGTTAGTTCATGGACCACATCTTACATTAAGAATCCTATGAAGAAAGGCCCCTCAACAAATGTCCTATCCCCAACAAATTGTACCACTCAAACTTAATAAGGTGAAGAGATCCACCTCAATCTGACCTCACAAGCTAAAAATCAAGATCTTGTGACCCAATAGTGGTGTCAGAGGTAGACCTTGTTGGGCTTTTTGGAACACATGCAACTTACATCACACAAATAAATTCACATATACATATATAAATACATAAATACGTATATACACACATATAGATGTACACATCATTTACACACATGCGGAAAGTATCTAAAGATTTTGATCCATTACATTAATGGCGCACTACTATAATATGTATAGATCAATGTACTTGTCCTGAAGCAAACTAATCCGAGAGAGAGAGGGAGGGAGCGAGCCTAATTATTGGGGGAAAGCTGCACCCATTTGAGGAAGTTAAATCATAAAAGCACGATGTTCTTTTCTCCCATCATGTTATAAGGTCTCCAGCCTAAGACACATGTGATGCGTTTGTCCCCTCTCAATGTGATCCATCGCTCTCATATTAGAGAAACGACGTTATTGTTTAAGCTTCTAACGCTATAAATTTTTAGCATACAATTTTTTTTTAAAATTAAAACATATGGTTACCTTTATATCCTCATTTTTTACTTTGATTACCGTTTTCTAATATTCTCTCGGCTCTTTTAGAAGCTGTTAATCAGATATCGGGAATATACTATGTTGCGCGTAGCGGAAATTTCGACAGCACTTCGGCAGCACAACAAGAGAGTCAGGTCGCAATAAGAATTCTCATCTCACCAAGGAAACAAGAATCTGAAACGAATATCTCAACAAAGTGAGATATCGGCTCTTCCTCTCATCAGTTCTAGGACTGACCTGTCGAGGGATCCTAAAAAGCTATTACAAATCACACAAAAACGATACAACCAATTTTACGTGGTTCGGCAAATCGAGGGATCCTAAAAAGCTATTACAAATCACACAAAAACGATACAACCAATTTTACGTGGTTCGGCAAATAGCTTACGTCCACGGGGCAAGGAGGGGGAGATTTACCATTAGAGCGAGAGAATACAACTAGGGTTTACAATCACTCAATCTAAATCCTCACACAAACTCTCTGATCCCTCACAATATCTTTCCACAAAAGGATGCACAAAACCCTAGAAAGAAAAGCCTCTGCTTTTACTTTTGCACCAGCCACCACTTTTTCCCAAATCCCCTACGTCTGCTCCTTTGTTTCTTCTTGCCGCAGTCAAAAGAGGAAAAACAAAACTCCTGCACACCTTTCCGCCCCTGCCTACAAAACCTAAGAAACCATTAAGCAGCTATATATATAGCTGTTTCTATTCGGGTGGGCCGATCTGTTGGTTATTGGGTGTGGGAGGTTGGAAAAAAAGTCATGCATCAGTGGCCCCCACTCACAATTCTCCACCTCGGCGAAGTTTTTTCAAAACTGAGCCGACACCAAAGCATCCAAATGTCCCACTTGTTGTGTACGAAGTGAAACAATTCACGACAACGGACTCAATCTATAACAAGTAGGGAACCCGAACGAGAGTCCGAACAATCTCATCCCTATCAACTAATCCAAACCGGTTGCATAGTAAAGGCTGCCTACGTATCCTCTTGCCCAAGGAATCAAGCCGAACGTAGTTCACCCAAATGGCCGCCAACGGCCTCGTAGTTCACCCAAATGGCCGCCAACGGCCTCAACAATCACGAATGTGCAACAAGTTTCGACAATGATCAAACTTGTTGCTCGGAACCACCTTAGTGAGCATATCCGCCGGATTATCCTTCGTGTGGACCTTCATAATCTCCACATCGCCATCTTCAAGAACATCTCGAATGAAGTAATAACGAACGTCAATATGCTTCGTCCTTGCATGAAAAACCTGATTCTTCGCCAAATAGATAGCACTCATGCTATCATAATGAATAGTGACGGACCTCTGCGATATATCAAGTTCCTCCAAAAGTCCTCGAAGCCAAATAGCCTCCTTCACAGCCTCCGTAACTGCCATATACTCTGTCTCCGTCGTAGACAAAGCCACCGTCGACTGTAAAGTGCATCTCCAACACACCGGCGCACGGGTCAAAGTAAACACATACCCCGTCGTAGACCGGCGCTTATCCAAATCCTCGACATAATCCGAATCCACATATCCAATGCACAACTGCCCACCTGTAGTGTCCCGCTCATAAATCAAACCAACATTGAGCGTACCTCGAATGTACCTCAAAATCTATCTCACGGCGTCCCAATGACCCACTCCCGGATCGTGCATGTATCTCGATACCATGCTCACCGCCTGTGACAAATCTGGTCTTGTACATACCATCGGGTACATCAAGCTCCCAACCACGCTCGCATATGGAGTCTTCGACATCAACTCTCTATCTTCAACTATCTTCGGTGAAAGACCAGCTGAAAGCTTCAAATGGGCTCCCAAAGATACACCAACTGTCTTCGTATCCATGCTAACATGACATCGATGTAGAACCTTCTTCAAATAATCCACCTGTGTCAAACAAATTCTGCCCTTCTTCTTGTCTCTGCCGATCTCCATTCTCAAAATACGTTTGGCCTCACCCAAGTCCTTCATCTCAAACTCATTTGAAAGCTGAACTTTTAACTCATCTATAGCTGACCTGGAAGTAGAGGCAACCAACATGTCATCGACATAGAGCAACAAATAAATGTACGCACATTCTTTCAACTTGAGAAAATATACGCAAGGATCAAACTGGCTCCGAGTGTACGAATGACCAATCATAAAACCATCGAATCGCCTATACCACTGTCGAGGAGACTGCTTCAAACTGTATAGCGATTTTTTCAACCTGCAAACCAACTTATCTTTCCATGCAGCTCGGAATCCTAATGGCTGAGTCATATATATTTCTTCATCAAGATCACCATAAAGAAATGTCGTCTTCACATCCAGCTGATCTAACTCCAAACCATAATGTGCCACCAAAGCTAGTAAAATCCGAATCGAAGAATGCTTCACCACCGGAGAGAAAACCTTATTATAGTCAATACCTTCCTCCTGTGCATAGCCCTTCGCAACCAACCTACCTTTGAACCTTAATGGAGTGCCCTCAATACACTCATTCTTCGTGTATACCCACTTGCAACCAATTGCCTTCCGCCCCTTTGGAAGCTCAATAAGCTCATATGTATCATTCTTATGAAGAGATTCCATCTTCTTCTGCATAGCCACCTGCCACGAATCAGTCTCCAAACTCTGCTCGGCCTCTCTGAATATAGTAGGCACCAACTCATCGATACTCTCCACCGGAAGTGCATAAGCAACTGTGTCGGCATACCGTGCTGGCATCTGTATGTTTCTCCTCTGTCTCCGAACCGCAATCGAATCCTGAACCTGAGCTGTTGGTTCCTGATCCTATACATCAGTACTCGTATCCCCCGTGTTATCGTCATGCTCGCCTGGCATCATCTCAGTCGGCACTCTAATGGATACTGTACCATCTGGATAATGTGGAGCTGCATCGATCTCCACCACTTGCGATATCTCCTCCGTCGGGCCGCTCTCCACCTGATGAGAGCTGAGAAGCTTCAAGATAGAAGCTTCATCAAAAGTGACGTCTCTACTCAGCACAATCTTCTTATCAACTGGATCCCAAAGCTTGTATCCCTTGACACCACGCTTGAATCCTACAAATATGAACTTCCTAGCTCGAGGTTCTAACTTATCTGTTCTCACATAATAAAATACAGGGCACCCGAATACCTTGAGCTGGTCATAATCTCGTGTTGGCTCTCTCGACCACTTCTCCATTGGGGTCTTCCCCTCAATCACAGATGAAGGCAGCCTATTAATGAGGTGGCTTGCATATGTAAGTGCCTCAGCCCAAAAGATCTTCTCCAAACCACTCTGTGATAATAAGCATCGGATCTTCTCCAGTAAAGACCGATTCAACCTCTCTACCACCCCATTTTGCTGCGGTGTATGACTAACCGTGAAGTGCCTCTCTATGCCATCGTCTCGACATAGCTGCAGAAAGGGGTCTGATGTGTACTCACCACCGTTGTCGGATCACAACGTCTTGATCTTTCTCCCAGTTTGCAGTTCTAATCTCTTTTTCCACTCCACAAACAAATCTAGGACTTCATTCTTATGCTTCATGGTGTACACCCAACAATACCTAGAATAGTCATCAACAAACGTGATGAACCAATGTCAACCACCAAGTGATACAGTCTTGGTGGGACCCCAAACGTCTGTGTGCATGTAGTCCAGGATGCCCCTCGTCTGATGAATGACAGTCCCAAACTTCACCTTCGTCTTCTTACCAAGTACACAGTGCTCACAGAACTCCACTTTACCACTCTTAGCTCCCTTTAATAGCCCCTACTTACACAATACCTGCAGTGACTTTTTACCTATGTGCCCCAACTTATAGTGCCAAAGTCTGCTCATATCCGTTTCTGAAATAGCCGAAGCAACCTGGCTAATCTCGGTGCTTCCCTTCAGATAATATAAATTTCGATTGCGGACTTCCTTCATCACCACCAATGATCTCTTAGTAACATTTGTTACAGCGTTTTCGAAAGTCACCTTGAATTCCTTCGCCTCCAAAGCTCCGACTGAGATAAGATTCTTCTTCAGCTGAGGAACGAATCACACCTCCTTCAATTCATGGACTACTCCATCGTGCATCCGGATCCACACAGTACCTATTCTACAAATACCACAGGATTGATCATTTCTCATGATAACAACTCCCCCCATCGAGCTTCTCAAAAGATGCAAACCAATCTCGCCTAGGGGTCACATGATATGTAGTGCTGGAATCAAGCATCCAATCTAATGCATCCACATGGTTCACCTTCGGAGTACTCGGTAGAGAAAAGTACGAATCATCGGAAACATTGCTTTTCGTAATATTCACCTTATTGGCCTTCGGGCCCTTTTTCTTGCTATTCTCTTTCTCCTTGAGCTTCGGGCAGTATCTCTTCTAATGTCCCTGCTCCTTGCAGAATGCACATTAGTTCTTTGCTAATTAGTGGCGACTTCTTGACTTTGACCTCCCTCTATTATCACCTTTCGGATATGGGCTTCTACCTCTCGTCGACAAGGCCTCGCCTGAAGTGCTAGCACGAGAAGTCTCCTTGTCCTTCATCCTCAAATCGCAATTAGTCAATGCGTTAGTCACTTTACTATAGCCGATAGAAGATCTCCCGTTCAACAAAGTGAGCACGAAGGTATCATACTCCTCATTCGGTAAGGATCCTAACAAAATAATCGTCTTGTACTCATCCGATATCTTCTCATTAATATTTGCCAAGTCCGACAACAACTTAGTATAGTTGTTCACATGCGCCGCTAGTGAGGTGCCTCTGGACATCTGAAATTTGAAGAGTCTTCACAGCAAGTGCAACATGTTCTCAACACTCTTCGTGAGATACTTGTTGTTAAGAATTTCCTACATCTTCATTGCAGACGTCACTCCAATCACATCATATTTCAGTTCATGTTTCAAACAGGACCTGATCACCCCATACACGTTCCTATTCATCTTCTCCCATATCGCCTCATCATATTTAGGTGGCTTCTCATGGACCATGATGGTCTCTTTCAAATTCTGAGCATTGAGAGCATCTTGTACGTCACTCATCCACAAACTAAAGTTAATTTTGCCATCATACTTCACCACACTAATCTTAGTATTCTGAAAACCAACTTGTAATGTACTCGCCATCGACTTGCTGCTTTCACATTATTCTCCCATTACAAACTAACTCCAAATTGTAGAGAAAGAACAAATTTGATAGAAATTAGGAACCACCCAACTGAACCCTAGATCGGATTCCAAATAGAACTCCTATCCATACGAGGAAAGCGAAATCTCTAACGGTAACTCCTAATGCTATCTCCACCAAAGCCTAGAACTCCAAGAACCAAGCTTCACACAAGAATCTTCCTCCACCAAACTCCAAAACTTTAGATCTGAAATCTGGGCTCTGATACCACTTGTTGCGCGCAGCGGAAATTTCGGTAGTACTTCGACAGCACAACAAGAGAGTCAGGTCGCAATAAGAATTCCCGTCTCACCAAGGAAATAAGAATCTGAAGCGAATATCTCAACAAAGTGAGATATCGGCTCTTCCTCTCATCAGTTCTAGGACTGACCTGTCGAGGGATCCTAAAAAGCTATTACAAATCACACAAAAGCGATACGACCAATTTTACGTGGTTCGGGCCTACGTCCATGAGGCAAGGAGGGGGAGATCTACTATTAGAGGGAGAGAATACAATTAGGGTTTACAATCACTCAATCTAAACCCTCATACAAACTCTCTGATCCCTCACAATATCTCTCTACAAAAGGATGCACAAAACCCTAGAAAGAAAAGCCTCTGCTTTTACTTTTGCACCAGCCGCCACTTTTTCCCAAATCCCCTGCGTCTGCTCCTTTGTTTCTTCTTGCCGCAGTCAAAAGAGGAAAAACAAAACTCCTGCACACATTTCCGCCCCTGCCTACAAAACCTAAGAAACCATTAAGCAGCTATATATATAGTTGTTTCTATTCGGCTGGGCCGGTCTGTTGGCTATCGGGTGTGGGAGGTTGAAAAAAAAGTCACGCATCAGTGGCCCCCACTCACATACTACATATTATTCAATAGGTCTGTACATTAATATATAAATATAAGCAAGAGTAATTCTGGTATAAAACAACTCATATATAATCAAGATATATATCTTTCCTACCCCCCACCCCCAAAAAAACTTACAACGGACTAAACAACGAGAGTATGGACAAAAACTGGCAAAACTAATCACTATTATGAACTTTCATGAATAAATTAGCTATCTAATCCTTAGAGGGTATGTAAGGAAGAATAATCTGCTTTGAAATATATTCCCAATGAGCAAGACGACAATCGACTTCAATGTGTTTAGTTCATTCATGGAATACAGGATTGGCCGCAATAGTAGTGGAGTTCTTATTATCGTAGTGCAAAGGAATAGTTGTCACCATAGAGACACCCATGTCACTCATAAGATAGCATAGCCACTTGAGTTCTGAGGCCATATCAACCATAGCTCTATATTCTATCTTGATGCTCAAATAGGAGACTAAAACCTAACAGTACTTGCTATGCCAAGAAATAAGAGAGGAACCAAGAAAAATGCAGAAGCCCGTGGTAGAACGACAAGTATTAGGATCATCTGCCCATCAGGATCATCTGCCCATCCAGCATAAGAATAAGCTTATAACAAAAAAGAGGACGTCGATCTGAAAAATAATGATCAAGCAATGATGCTGCGAATATAATGAAGTATACAAAGTAACACCACATAATGAATTGAGGTAGAAGCACTAACAAATTGACCGAGGGCATGAACAATCTGAGAAATGTCTAGACAAGTAGCTGATATATATATTAAAGAACCAATAAGCTTCCTATAACGGGTAGGCTATGGCAGGGGATCATCATCATTGTGTCAAAGTTTAATATGAAGCGCCATTGGTGTAGAAATTAAAGGAGATGTAGGGACAGCAAGTTCACTCAAAGCAGCACAATTAAGAATATCAGTAATATATTTCTATTGAGACAATAGATATCCACGATAAGATTATGCCACCTTGATGCCAAGAAATTTCATCTCAAACTTAGCTTGAAGATGTTGCTTCAAGGATGTGATAGCGACAAGATCACTCCCTGTGATAATCATGTTATCACCATATAGAAGAAGAAGAACAATGCCCGTTGTACTCTTGTGAAAATCCTCATGCAACAACGCAAGCTCTTTGTACTACTCAAAAAATGCATCTGATTTGGTTTTGATTTTGTGCATCCTCTTACAGCTCATTGGATTCACACATGTACGTAAGGGAACATGATCCCATGTATGAGTGCACTAGAAAGGTTCTAATTCTTCATTCATTATCTACTACCATTCTAGATTATTTTAGCCTCGGAATAAGATTTAGGTTCCTATAGAGAGTGTATAGTAGACACAAAAGATGAAAAAGCAAAAGAGTATGTATTGGTGGCTAAAGACTGATACCGAACAGAGGTTGACGAAAGCTAGATGGATTACGGTGAGGAGGAGGTTGATCAACCTGGGAAGTTGAAGCAGCAATGGTCAGAGTATCAGTTGTAGCGGTAGAATCGTGTGCATGGTGGAGCAGATGGGAGAGTAGGTTCAACTATAGAGGATGTGTATGCTGGTACAGGAAGAGATGAGGGCTCAAAATTAGTGGTGTGTATGCTAGTACAGGAAGAGATGTGGGCTCTATATTAGTGGTGGTATCTAGAAATGAAATGTTTGGAGTGGAAGATGTGGAATAGTAAGGAATGTGTTCAAAGAAAGACACAGAGAGAACTACCCAAAGTCTTTAAGAGACCATATCATAACACCGGTAACTTTTATGCGCAGAACTATACCCAAGAAAATTGCATTTTCATTTGTTGAATTGATATGAATCATATAAGTGAAATCTGTATAGATTTTTAGCAATTTAGATCGATTGTGCATAAGATATACCCAAGTATATCTAGAAAAATCATCAACAACGCATACACATATTTAAAATTAGGTACAGATGTAATAGATGTTGGACCCCAAATGTCAGAATGTACAAAATTCAAATTCGTCGAAGCCTTGTGTTTACTAGAATTAAAAGACATAATAGATTGTTTGGGATAAAGACAGTAGGCACAAATATTTGAGCAATAAAACTAAAAATTTCCTAACACGCCAGACTCAGATAAAGTTTTTAATCTAGGACTAGATAATGAGCTAACTAATGATGCCACACATCTAAAGTAGCTGAAAGACTCGTTGTTGAAGTGGGAGAAAGAGGGAGGTGGAGATACTCAAACTGATACAAGTATACAACCCATTGATCCTACGTCCTATCCTAATCTTCTAGCTAGTGTGATCCTAAACAATACAAGAAGTATAAATGATACTGTACAGTCACAATCAGTAATTTTCCCAATGAATTGTAAATGCATGGTAAGCTTAGGAATACAAAAAACATAGGACAAAGCAAGCCTACCCAATGATTCACAAGTGAAAATGATGTTACCAAGCTATGTGGCTGTAAGATGTGCACGATTAGCAGTGTATTTATATAAGGAATCAGAAATAGGAGAACATTGTGTAAGGATAGAGTGATCAAAGGTCATGTGGTGAGTAGTACCCATGGCAAATATCCAAGGTATATAGATCCTTTAGTGTTGGTGTTGAGCGCGGCGGAAGCCAAAACCAAACGGATGTGCTTCGAGAAACCAAATCAAACGTCGAGATAAAGGGCAAACAAATCAAATAACGACACAAAACACAAACAATTAATTTTAACGTGGTTCGGCAAGTTGCCTACATCCACGGGGCAAGATAGGGATGAGATTTTTACTAATAGAGAAGAAGAGTACGAACAAAGATTACACAGTCACACAAACTCACCAATTAATCTTACCAATAAAGCTCTAATTTGTTAAACCCTAGAGGGGGTGATTAGGGTCTTATGCTAATCTAATCCCTATTAAATTCCAATTAAAATTATATTTATTAATTTATTCTTGCAAGAATGATATGAGATAGATATGAGCAAGAAAGATATGAAAAGCCACAAATGAAATATACGCTAAGCAAAACACAAACACACGATATGTTTACGAGGTTCGGTCACCACGACCTACGTCCCCGCTCCTCACCTCGAGGAGATCTCCACTATCACAATCCGGTTTGGAAGCCGGAACTTATACACACTCGTTTTACAAGTTTACCGAAAACTCTCACACAACAAATACTATGCAATCACACTTTACACACTAAGTGTAGGAACCTAGCCCGTGTCCTCCTCCTCAAGTGCTCGGATGCAACATCTCCCTAGGTTCGTCAACCGATGCCACTCCTATTGGATTCGACCACGTCTCTTGCATCACACTTCTCTTAGTGTACAAGTGTATTACAAGTGATACTCACAAATAAAGGTTAAATACAATGGTTTGTTCTCAACAACAAATGAGAACGCAAATGAAGCTCACACTCACTAAATCACACACCACAACCCATAATATATAGTATGGAATATTAAGCTCAATACAGTGTGTGTGATAACAGTGAATGAAAATATGTAACTCAATAGATATTGCTGAAATTATGAAAATGAATCAATAGGCTATATAAGAAAGAGTTTAGAAAACTTCTCAATAAACAAGAAGAACAGTAGATGATGATCCCAAATAGGAGTTGGAAGCTTCTTCTTGTTGTAGAAAACTTCTTTTGGAACAGATTAACGAAATCAGCTTAAACAGGTCTTAAACAACTCTTGATCTCTTGTTAAAACTTATTGTTAAAAACAAACTCTTAGATATTGAAAGAGAACAGCAATGGGGTATTTATACCCACTCAAAATATCAGCCAAAACCAACTTGAAATGACCAAAATAGCCCCAGACAATCAAATCAGAATATAGCCGTTGAGAAGGCAATGATGAGTTCGGCGGTCGACCGTAGAAATCTCACGGTCGACCGCGAAGTACAAAAACACAGAAAAACAAATTTAAAAGCTGGCGGTCGACCGTCACGATCGATCGCGAACAACTAAAAGCCATAGTAAGCAATTTAACTGCTGGCGGTCGACCGTGGCGGTCGACCGCAAACTGATACATGGCAATTGACAGGTTTTCGGGCTGATTTTGAAAATACGTTAAAAATATCAAATCAATTCCAAAAATAGTAAAACTTTGGGAAAAATTTCCAAATGATAAAATAAACATGTTTGAAAAGGAATTTTTGGAAAAGCAATTTTCTTTTGTGAAAACACACTGTTTTTGAAAAGTGTTCTAAAACCTGTTTTTCGCGAACATGAAAATTGAGATATGACTTGTAAACACGTATATATATATCATACATACATTATATATATATATATATATATATATATATATATATATATATATATATATATATAGTGAAAACACACTGTTTTTGAAAAGTGTTCTAAAACCTGTTTTTCGCGAACATGAAAATTGAGATATGACTTGTAAACACGTATATATATATCATACATACATTATATATATATATATATATATATATATATATATATATATATATATATATATATA
>NC_033801.1:124512580-124536008 GCF_001876935.1 Asparagus officinalis | reverse complement strand
ACATAAACCCAATATCATCAGGAATCAATCACCACCATCATCAGATGCAGAGCCGGAGCCAGATCCAGAACCAGAGCCAGAAGCAGATCCTTCTTCAGAGCCCTCTTCTAAACCAGAGTCAGAGCTGGAAGAGGGATCCAGAATCCCAAGAGACTGATGCTGATAACTGAGAATGGTCCTAACGTCCTTTTGAATAGTTGAGACCTGAGTCTCAAGACGATCCAATCGGGCACAGATATCAGAAGTGGAGGAGGTGGAAGCTCTAGACCGAGAACGGGAAGATGATGGCTTAGCAGGATCAGATAAGGAGTCAGAAATTTGCATACTGGAGAGAGAGACTCTATCAAAGTATTCCTTACCCGGATTAACTTTGGGTTCATTGGTAAGAGCAACACCAAAGTGTTGGAGAATGAGAGTGATGAAGCAGCCAAAGGGAAGAAATTTGTAATGCTTGCATGCCATGTTCTTAAGCAAAATATTTGCCTAATTCACTTTTATTTTGGCAAAGATGGCATAAACAACATTAACCTTATCAGGGACAAAATGATCAAAGCTACCAGTTTTAGGAATGAGATTTTGAGCAACAATACGAGCAATGAGTTTAGCAGTAGGATTAAGTGATTTGTTGTTCATAGGATAGGTGCAACCGGGCTTAAACAAGATATCGTTCACAGCCTGATCGGTGTGATCGATAGACATAAGCTCAACGTCACTTGATAGGATCTTAAGGATTCCCACAAGCTCGTCAGCAGAAAAAGAGATCTGAATATTCTTAACAGATGTGGTGATGGTTTCAATACCATCGGCAGAAGTGGTGACAGACAGATTTGTATAAAGCAGATAAACAAGAAATGGGTAATACGGAACCTTACGTTCCACATCTAACAGTTTATCCAATCCGACAGCATGTAGAATCTCATGAATGTTATAGATAGCTAATTCCTCATATTTTATATATCTACTAGATAGAATTTTCAACTTACAAAGCTCCCTATACTTTTTAATTAGGGGTTTGAACAGTAGAAAATCCTCATAATGAGAGGCAATGGAAGATGAGGAACTAGCATCAGGCTTAGATCTCTTCTTAGGAGGCATGTTCTAAAGATAAGAGCAACAAGAAATACAAATGAACAAACCCTAAACCGAAACCCTAGAATTGAAAGATTGAAACTCTAGAGCAGGAAAAGAAATCAAAAGATGAGAGGAGAGATTACCCTATCAATTTCCAACTGAAATTGATGAAGAGATGGCCGCGGTCGACCGAAGAGGAGCTGCGAGCGACCGTGGGAAGAACTGGGAATTTTAAATGAGATCAATGGTGATGGTGAATCGGGTTTGAAAAATTATCAAATAAAACCAAAACCCGATAAGAAAATGAAATCGAAACAAAAAATCTCTTGCGGTCGACCGTGGCGATCGACCGTAACAATTTCCAGAAACTTTGACGGTCGATCGTGGCGGTCGACCGCGAGAAAAATAACATCAAAATTCTGGTTTTGTGAAAAATTCAATTTGGATCAATTGAGCAAACTTGTTTTATAAAAATTATATATATATATAAAGATTACTTAATAGTGAACAATCTCTAGAAACTTTGACGGTCGACCGTGGCGGTCGACCGTGAGAAAAATAACATCTATTTTTTTGTAAAATCTGGTTTTGTGAAAAATTCAATTTGGATCAATTGAGCAAACTTGTTTTATAAAAATTATATATATATATAAAGATTTTACTTAATAGTCCATAACAAACAATTTATTTTGTCTTAATATCAAAGAAAAGTAACTTTTAAGCCAAAAAAAAATAATTTACTCAAAACAAAAACAAAACAAGTAACAAAAAAAAATAAAATGACATGAAACTCATTTTGGTACCACTAAAATTTAGGACATGACCCCTATCATGTAAATCCAAGGCCCTAGGGTTATGAACCCGCTTAGACGTATTTTGTGCACCGATACGATCAAAATAAAAAAATCATAAACATGACCCATGCGATTGCAATTCGTGCAATGTAGGGGTTTGAATGATTTGCGTTGACCGAAATGATTTGTACGTGGTTCATTTGCAAAAATAGATTTTTCTTTGTAATTATTTTGCAAACGAGAGTTTCTTTTCAAATCAAAATAAAACATGGCCAAATGACCAAAACGACCATAATAATCACATTTGTACACATGAGCATATTTATGATTTACACTATGTGTGTGTACATGTGTATGTGAAGAAGAAGCTTGATGGGATGCACAATCATGAATGAACTTGTCAATTTTTGTGCATTATGACAACATTTAGTTAAATGGCCTTTAAGACCGCAAATAGAATATTTGTGAATTTTGTCATATATGTGTGCATAGTGAATAGGCTTCTTAGAAGAATTAACATTGTACTTTGCACACAAGTGCTTAAGCTTTTTATTATTAGCAATACAAGTGTTTAGAGTTGAATCTAAGGTAGATATTCGTTTTCTCATTTGATTCAACTCATCATTGTACATACAAGCATTGCTATGTTGAATCTAAGGTAGATATTCGTTTTCTCATTTGATTCAACTCATCATTGTACATACAAGCATTGCTACTAGAAGTAGGATAAACATGATTATTTTCTCATTTGATTCAACTCATCATTGTACATACAAGCATTGCTACTAGAAGTAGGATAAACATGATTATTTAGCATAGATTTTAACTTATCTACTTCTAACATGACATCATATTTTTCATGAAGCAAACTAGCATTTTCTATACTCAACTTTTCATTGCACTCTTTAAGAATTATATTTTTATTTGCAATGAAATTAAACTTAGTGGCTAGTGTTTCATGAATGGATTTCATATTAACATACTTACTTTTTATATCAATATAGCAATTATGTAATTTTTCAAACTCAAGAGCTAGTTCATCAAAAGTAATAATATCATTGTTGTCAAGATCGCATACCTCACTAGGATTATCACCTAGTGGTATTATACATGGAGATGAGACTTCTTTAGAATTCAAAGCGGAATTTTTCAACGCTTGTTGAATAGCCTCCAAGTCCCCTTGATGTGCTTCAATAAATTTTTATAAGGTGTAAGCACTATCAAAATTAGCAAATTTGTTAGAAAACGATGAGTGAAAGGTACTAAGCAAATATTCTAACAAAAGTTTGTTCATATTAAACATTCTTTTATCATTTGTATTCCACTTGGATTTTTTCGAAGTGGGAATAATATAAGCTTCCTCAATAATTTCCCATAAATCGAATTGTTTAGATTGAACAAAAAGTTTGAATCTAACACGCTATTGAGCATAGGGGAAAATATCCAAATGATGAGCAACATTAATAGCATAACCTAAACTAGATGCATATCCATAATGATTATATGCAAGAAACAAAATGCAATCAAAAATAGATTAGCACACAAACGATAACTTGGATCTTTAACTCAAGGCGATTAGACCTTAAATCAAAGAGCACCAAGCTCTGATACCAATTGTTAGACCCTAGAGGGAAGAGGGTGATTAGGGTCTTATGCTAATATAATCCCGATTAAATTCTAATTAAAATTATATTGATTAATTTGTTCTTGCAAGAATGATACGAGATAGATATGAGCAAGAAAGATATAAAAAGGCACAAATGAAATATACGCTAAGCAAAACACAAACACACGATATGTTTACGAGGTTCGATCATCACGACCTATATCCTCGCTCCTCACCTCGAGGAGATCTCCACTATCACAATCTGGTTTAGAAGCCGGAACTTCTACATACTCGGTTTACAAGTTTACCGAAAACTCTCACACAACAAATACAATGTAATCACACTTTACACACTAAGTGTAGGAACCTAGCCCGTGTCCTCCTCCTCAAGTGCTCGGATGCAACATCTCCCTAGGTTCGTCAACCGACGCCACTCCTATTAGATTCGACCCCGTCTCTCGCCTCACACTTCTCTCGGTGTACAAGTGTATTACAAGTGATACTCACAAATAAAGGTTAAATACAATGGTTTGTTCTCAACAACAAATGAGAACGCAAATGAAGCTCACACTCACTAAATCACACACCACAACCCACAATATAGAGTATGGAATATTAAACTCAATACAGTGTGTGTGATAACAGTGAATAAAAATATGTAACTCAATAGATTTAGCTGAAATTATGAAAATGAAGCAATAGGCTATATAAGAAAGAGTTTAGAAAACTTCTCAATAAATAAGAAGAACAATAGATGATGATCCCAAATAGGAGTTGGAAGCTTCTTCTTGTTGTAGAAAACTTCTTTGGAACAGATTAACAAAATCAGCTTAAACAGCTCTTAAACAACTCTTGATCTCTTGTTAAAACTTATTGTTAAAAACAAACTCTTAGATATTGAAAGAGAACAGCAATGGGGTATTTATACCCACTCAAAATATCAGCCAAAACCAACTTGAAATGACCAAAATAGCCCCAGACAATCAAATCAGAATATAGCCGTTGAGAAGGCAATGATGAGTTCGGCGGTCGACCGTAGAAATCTCGCGGTCGACCGCGAATCACAAAAACACAGAAAAACAAATTTAAAAGCTGGCGGTCGACCATCACGGTCGACCATGAACAACTAAAAGCTATAGTAAGCAATTTAACTGCTGGCGGTCGACCGTGGTGGTCGACCGCAAACTGATACATGGCAATTAATAGGTTTTTGGGTTGATTTTGAAAATACGTTAAAAATATCAAATCAATTCTAAAAATAGTAAAACTTTGGAGAAAGTTTCTAAATGATAAAATAAACATGTTTGAAAAGGAATTTTTGGAAAAGCAATTTTCTTTTGTGAAAACACACTGTTTTTGAAAAGTGTTCATAAAACCTATTTTTCGCGAACATGAAAATTGAGATATGACTTGTAAGCTCGTATATATTCATGCATACATTATATATATATAACAAAGTATGAATGAGCTGTAAACATGAAATAAAACTTATTGTGACAAAGTTTGATGAAAAATCATTTATATGATAGAAAACGTCAAATTTGTGTCGTGTTTACATATTGAGTTTAAATACGAACATACAATATATGTAAGCAAACTACTCTTATACCTAGGTGAATGCACACGCATGAACTTGAATCTTTCAACTCTTGATTATCGTGTGTTGGATTACCTGAAAAGAGAAAAACCAAAACAACAAAGATTAGAAAACATATTAGTAATAAATTGTTTGACAAATCATCATTAAAACTATAGGGCCAACATAATTCTCTTCAAACAAACTCTAACCAATAGCTCAGAAAATACATCTTTTTATGCTCCAAATATCCCTAATTTGCTACTCCCCAAACCTAAAACGTATTCCTATATATATAGAAATCCTAAAACCAAAAACATACTAGGAATTCTAAAACCAAAATCAAAACAAATTAGGAATCCTAATAACATGTTATCAAAACAGATTAGGAATCCTAATAACCTGTTACCAAAACAGATTAGGAAACATATTAGGAACCTGCTATCCAACAGTTGGCAGACAAGGCAATGAAATCAAAAGTCGAAGAGTACCTCTAGTAAGACCTATATTTCATGCAAAAGTAGATAGGCTAGCTGTGAAAGTTGATCAAATGAAAGAGAGCATGATATCGGTGCTGTTGAAGACTGAAACTGATGGAGATGACTGTGTGGAGATGGAAATAGCTGATTGGGATCTAGGAATAAAAGGACAATGAGTCTTTCATGTTTCTGACAAGCTGAAATGTGACCCTAGTTTCTTACAGTAAAGGCATGTATTATGATGTTCTCTAGCTCCTTGTCCAAAAGTCAGTGGTCCACAGTTCGATGGTTCATGATTCAGTGGATGATGAGGATGAACTAAAAGAACAATGGGAGAGGATGAAGATTGGCTAGTAGGATGACAATATCACAAGATGTGTCTCCTCAGTAGTGAACTCAACAACTACTTCTATGAGACGAAGAGGTGGTTAACGATGAAGAATGTTAGGATAGTCGCATTGCAAAGATTAGAATCCCTCGATCGAGCGTTCTTCTTGCTCGGCCTCTTGCAGAGCCTGACACAATTGATACTCTTAAGTAGTCTAACTATACAAGCATACGGCTAAGATCTAACCACATCTCTCAGGCTGATGATGATCATCCCATAGATAAACGAATAGGAATAGCAATTGTCCTAATGATGTAGTCCATGATTTGTTCATCAGTGCAAATCTACTGATCTCGAGTAAGTAAAGATGTGGATGTCGATGTAGGTGTAATAGTTGATATAGGAGATATATTTGATATATCATCTGAAGGGCATTTGACGATGCCCTGGACATATCTCTAGAGTCCAAAGGCATGAAGATTATATTGTTGTGCGCGGCGGCCAAATTGTTGTGCTTCAAGGAACCAAACCAAAACGTTAAGATAGAAGGCTAAACGATCCAAGATAATGGCACAAACACAAACAACCAATTTTTACGTGGTTCGACAAGTTGCCTACGTCCACGGGGTAAGAAAGAGATGAGTTTTTACTAATAGAGAAGAATAGTACAAACTAAGATTATAAATCACTTAAAACAACCAACTAATCTCACCAACAAATCTCTAATTCTTTCTAAATAAAACCCTAACCAATAGCTCAAAAAATACCTCTTTTCTGTGCTCCAAATATCCCCCAATCAATGCTTAATCAAAGCCCAATCAAAGCTAAAGAAACCCTAAAAACATGTTTCTATTTATAACAAAACACAATCCTAAACAGATTGGGATTCTAAAAAATAAGTCTACTACATTCGGGGGTGGCAGACATCACAACACTAAAAACAGGACAAATTATGCCATACCTGGGTGTGGCAGACACCACAGCCATGTCAACAGAGACAAATTCTGCTACCTGGGTGTGGCATACACCACACCAGGGTGTGGTAGAGCTTGTCTTGCTTATTTTTCACGTTTTTCTCAAATTCTTTTATCATTTTCATAATTCTCCACCTTGACGAAGTTTTCTCAAAACTGAGCCGACACCAACCAAATCAAACGTCTTACTTGTTGCGTCTAGTACGAAGTAAAACAAAACCATGATAACGGACTCAATCCACAATAAGTCGAGAACCCAAATAAAAATGCGAACAAACTCCAAATGTCGGTATCAACTCACCAAACCAGCTGTATCATAAATGACTGCCTACGTATCCTCTTGTCCAAGGAATTAAGCCTTCACATAGTTCACCCAACGGCCTCCAAAGGCCCTTAATCAAATAGAAGAGTTCTCAACCCTTCTCCAACATCATCAACGAATCTGCAACTGATAGCCCTCCCAATGGCCCTAAAGTGAAATAATCCAAACACCTCCACTTGAGGTAAACCAATGACCATAATCAAATGCGAACTATGTCCACCAGCTGCACTCGAATTAACTAACTCACCATCTGCATCCAAATCCAAATGATCCCCAAACTATATCACCTCAGCTGGAATTCCAAACGATACAGTATGATCTGGAGTATGTGGAGTAATCTCCACTCAACATAGAGTAGCATCACCTGGAGTAATCTCCACTCAACATAGAGTAGCATCACCCTCCACCCACTGTGATATCCCAACGATCTAATCAACAGTCTCTACCCGCTGAGAGTCGAATATGACATACCTTCTCAGAACAAAATCAGAGTCTCCCAACTGATAACCAAACGAGCCTCTAAATCCCAAATGTGCAATCAGATCAAATCTCACATCCTCGATATGACCAAATATTAGGCAACCAAACATCCAACGCAACCCAAAATCTAAAGCAGCTCCACCAGATTCGAAATCTCCAAACGCAGTAGTCGGCAACCTATGAACAAGATGATCCAAATATGTTGAAGTCTGAACACTAAAACCAATGCTCGACATTAAACTGTAGGTTGTCTAGAAATCACTACAGATAGTTGATCCCCCTTCAAACACCAATGATGAAGTTACAATCTTACAACTTCTAGAATGCTATAATTTAAAGACTTTCTCGTAGATCGATGAAGGTTACAATCTGACGACCTTCACAATAACTGATGAAAGCTCTAATCAACAGCCTTCACAATCAATATCGGGAGTTACAATCTGATGACTTTTATATTATCAAGGAGCCAAGACGAAGGTTATAAGATGATGATCTTTGCAACGCTCTAGCAAAAGAGACTATAAATTGACGGTCTCTTCAAGACGCAGAGCTCACCTCTACGTCTCAAACTCAAAATACAGAGGTCCTCTCTACGTTACAACCTCATAACGCAGAGGTCCTCCCTATGTTGTAACATCAAAATACAAAGATCATCCATGTGTTATAATATCAAAACACAGGGTTCATCCCCAGCGTTCAAGTCCAAACGCACGGGTGGGACATGCGTTGTAACATCAAAACATAGGTTTCATCCTCAACGTTCCAGTTAAAAACACAGAGTTTGTTGACTCAAAAACATAGAGTTCATCTTTGCGTCCCATCTCTGTGTTTTATATTTACCACGCTATGCGAACATGACGTTTTCAGCCTAAAACAGGCACAACTCTTCGTTTTAAGTCTAAAACGTAGAGTTCGAGCTCAGAACACTATTTTTGGCGTTTGACTCATTCAAGCCTGAGCTGAACGATTCCAAAAACCATTTTTCCTCACGATTGGAGGGATTTTCGCCCCACTTAGAAGCGGATTAAAAGGGCAGTTACACCCCTTAATCCCCCTACAAATAGGGATAAACTCAACTGAGTTCGGGTTGGCTCCCGCTCTCCCTTTGGGATCGGGTCTCTCTTTTGGAGTTTGGTTCTCTCTTTTAGGATCGCTGGGTATTTTGGAGATCTAGATATCGGCTTCTTCAGATCTTCTTGGGAGCTTTGGAGATTAGCAACTTGGAGGAACTCGTAAATCATCTTGGAATGCTTTTATTGAAGCCTTTGAGATTACTCGGCTTGGCTCTTGAACTCTTTCTAAGAGTTCTTCTCAACTCGATCAGAGTTCAAAACTTGCTCTGCAAGTTCTTCTAAACTCGCTTCGAGTTCATTAACTCGTTAAGAGTTAATTTCAAACTTGCCACGCAAGTTCTCCACAGTGTCAAATCGTGAGGGGAAGATATCATTCCAGTGAAGCAAAACGTCAGATCGTCAACAGAGAGCAAACTCGACGCAAGCATTCGAGGGAGGTACTCCATCGTCACCATGAAGAACCCAGATTTAAACAAAAGGGAGGATCTTCGTCGATCTTCTTCTCTTTTGTAAATCAGGAAATTAGAATTGTAATTAAGTTTGAGAGAGTTGTTAACATTTTTTTTCTAAGTAGTTAGAGAGAATAAAATCAAATACGATTTTTTCATCATTTTCTTATTACAAAATTTTTCAACAAACAAAAGATGGCGATTCTGTTGGGAACTAGTTTTTTTACCGATGAGAAAGTGGTGGCGCAATCCGACATCAAGCTCGCTGGAACAACTGTTGAAACTCTGATCATCGAGTTCGATCAAGCCAAGTATGAGGAAGACCTCTCCTCCGGATCCCTTAGCCTCAAGGCTATGCGCAAGATCCGCAAAGTCTCCAAGAAGACTAAAGCTCCAACTGTTGCTCCCATGCTGAAGGAAGCCTTCTCCTTTAGCCAAGATTGCTCGAACAGCCCCTCCTTCGAAGGAGTGGGCTCAGCTTCTGCCAAACTCGTCCACCGAGTTGAAGGCTCTGCACCCGCCCCAAAGCGACGTGTATCGGGTCACAAAAGACCCATCATGGCGACCAACTCTATCAACACCGACGACATCACTACAAAGGCCTTAAAACAGGCCAAAAAGAACGCCGCTCAACAAAGGAGAAGATCCCAACGACGGACACAACTCTGAGAAAGTGGATCTTTCGATCAACGTGAGCTTCACTTTTGTGAGCTAAAACGCGACTCTGAGATCTGTGTTTCTACCATGAAATGTGAAGCACACGTTCATGAGCCCAAACAAGAGCTTCGTATGAACCAACACAGCTCTCAAGAGCGCGTTATTCAAACAAAATGCAGCTCTCAAGAGGGCGTTATTCAAGCAGTAGCTCTCAGGAGTGCGTTCCAGAACCAAAATGCAGGTCTCCAGACTGCGTTAATCAGCCTGGACATAGTCCCCAGGAGAGCGTTCCAGAATCCAAACGCAGCCACTAGGATTGCGTTGACCAGCCGGAACATAGCTCGCAGAGGCGTGTTTCACCAACAAAACGCAGACCTCAGTCTTACGTTCTTCAAGCTAAACATGACCCTCGTGTTTCTTCTTCGGAACGCGATGTGATTCGTCGTGTTCAAAAAGATCAACATGGATCTAAAATTCATGTTTGCCAATAACCAGTCCCACCCATTAACGGGCAGAGGGTTCCATCTCCGTCCTCACGCTCTGTGAGAGATTCATCCCAAGTTTCCGACTTGCGAGAATTGCTGTCAAGAGGAAGACCCGTGCAACAAACAGCTCATTCATGTCAACGTGAGTGGCTTATTTCTGCAGTCCTCTCGAAATGCCACTGTTGCGCATCTGTGCCTAGGCGATCACTGTTCGACCGATTGATGAGTGTTGCTCGATCAAGCAAGCGATGATGTCATTACAAGAAGAAGTCTTCAGAGACCGAGTATCCTGGAGTCACTATCAATGTGATCGGTAGAGGAAAGTCATCAGTCCCTAGTTCTGATAAGTCAGAGATGGATCGTTCTCCAAGCGCCAGAGAAATCACTAACGAGTTTGAAGGAATCTACCAACGCACTCGGACGCGAACAGGAGTCATTCCCTTTGTCAACTATCGGAGGTTAGCCAGAGGAACCAATTCCGATGATGAACACTCAGCCATTACGGTGTCCCAATCATCAAGCTCTTTCGTTGGATATAAGAGCTTCGCCCACATGAAAGAAAATTCTGAAGATCTCTCAAAGAGGGTTGCTGAGCAGGAGGTCATGTCCAAGCACAACAGGAAACCATTAATCAACTTCGGGATATGATGGCTTAGATCATTGCCAATAGAGCTAATTTCCAGAAAGCTGAGTCGCAACCTCGGCAGGAATCCTCCCGGAAAGGAGGATTGTCCACATCGAAGGAAAAACAAAAAGTGAACGAGACCTCTGATCAAGAAGCTCATCATATAGTCTCTTCATCTTAAGAAGAGAAAGAAGCCGAGAATGATCAGAATCATCATCGGCTAAAATAAAAGAATTGGAAGTCCGCCTCAATGCCATTGCTAACACAAGCGAGCTCCAAGACGAGAGAATTTTCAGACCCTATCCTGCCGAATGGGATGCAACCCCTTATCCTCCAAAATTTAAGGTCCTGGCGTTACAAACTTTTGACTGCACAAGATCACCGAACCAACACATCTATCATTTTAAGTTACAGACTGGGAATGTGATATCAAACGACGTCATACTGGCTCGATTGTTCATTGGCACCCTCAAGGGAGTTGCCTTTGAATGATTCAGGAAACTACCTGCGGGATGTATCTAAAAGTGGGCGGGTCTAGAGAGACTCTTCCTGTCAAAATTCTTTGAAGAAGATACAGAAGTCTCCATCCATACCCTTCTCGTCACTAAGCAGAAGAAGAGGGAACCCGTTGAAACCTTCGTCAAGAGGTTCCGAAACATGGCTCTTTGATGTTCCGAAACATGGCTCTTCGTCAAGGGAACCCGTCGAAACATTGCATGTAGAAGTACACATGTCCATTGCTGGCAAAATGGTTGCACTTCGACCATTGGGAACACCATAACAGCTGTGATGAACGGTTGACATTGAAGATAAGTATTTTGGATGGTTAGGATTGATTGGTCATAGGACTAAGATACCATTGGAAAAATATTGCATATTATTAAATAGGTCTGTACATCAATATGATACAAGCAACAGCAATTATGGTATGAGTCACTCATATACAATCCCGATATATATCTTTCGTAACAGAAACTGCCACTTTGGCTTCCAATAGCTAATAATTATACATATATAGTCTGTTGTAATGCATGAACTTTGTTTCTTGTTTATTACTTCTACCGCCCCCCCAACCCCCAATTTCAATTTGACCGCATGTTACGTTGCAATTAATAGTATTTAGAGCGCTATATTTCAATTTACCCCCCCCCCATCGACCCCGACCGTCAATTTGTCCCCGCCCCTCTCGTCCAGTGCAATCTATCAACCCCCGCCCCCCCCACACACACACCCCCACCCCAATTCATTGACCAGCATGCTATCGTATTGAAATTAAATTATTAGGCTTAATATCAGGATAACACACACACACACCTCGCCCAAAAAAAAAAAAAAACTTTGGACGATTATTTAGAAGCCCCCTTATTTTCAAACTATCAGGACGCCCTTTAGAGTTTAGGTTTACCAAAAACTCTTTTTTGAATTTTAAGTCTTTTATCATTATAAAACCTCCTGACGTGTTTATTCTCGCAGATTTATCTTAATATTTTTAGTCTCGAGCGATTTAAATAACTTCCATTTAGCACTTGTCACCTCTCCACATGTATTGAACTCAAAAATATATAGAGTGTGTGCATTGAAAACTATCATTTGCGAATATACTTATTATTATTATTTGATGTTCTGGTGCGCGGGGTGTGTTGGTTAGCGGGGGTGCTAAAATCAGAAATTAAAGGGTTTTTTTTTGTAACACCATAAAAGATAAATGGGCTTGTTTGATATTTTTTTTGAAAGTTATAGCGAGAGTATTATCTCACTATCAATTTCCTAATATTTAAGGTGTTTTTATGTCTTTGATATTTTAAAGCTGTGATATTTTAACTATTTTATTGTGCTTTCAAAGAGTCTGATGTTGTTCAAGCCTTCTCACTGTTAGCTAATTAAGACTATAGAGCGGACGCTACGGGCAACACCACCCGCCACACACCAGACTCACACCCCCTGACTGCTACCAGCTGCCAGGCAGGCCTCCACTTGAGATTGTTTAAAAAACTCTGATCTCGACGGCCCCTTGCGCACTGTTAGCGGGAGCGGGGGTGTGTCGTGGTGTGGCCATGCTGGGGGCTAAGGTTGTGATCCGTAGCATTTTTTTAAGATTTTGTAAAAGTCAAGACAATTTAAAGGGTTTTTTTTGTGTAACACCTAAAACATAAATGGGGTTGTTGAATATTTTGAAAAAGTTAGGGAGGTTTTCTCACTAAATCATCCAAAGTTAAGGGTTTTTTCTGATATTAAGCGTATATATTATATGGTGCCTCCAAAGAGCTGAAGTTCACTCTGCATGTAGCTAATTAAGATTATAGAGCGACGCTACGGGCACACACCCGCCACACCACCACCAACACACACGAGCCCCGGCTCCTGCTAGCAACGTGGCAGGTAAGGCCGTCCTACTTCAGATTTTTTAAAAAATCTGAAGTGGGGCCACTTGGGCACTGTAGGCAGGAGGGGGGTGTGTCCCGGTGGTGTGGCGGGTGGCTGTGCCCGTAGCATTTTTTTTAAGATATAAACTAGCGGAGATATCGATGTTACATGTAAGACTTGAAGAAGACGAGAAATATCATTTCTGTTTGGGTAGATTTCAAGGAACCCCCTAAACTTTTCTGATTTGCACAAAACCTTCCGGAAATTTAAAAATTAGTTAAAACATTCAAGCTTTAGGGAGTTTCACAAACCCCCCTAAACTTTCCAGAAGCTCCGCCTAAATGATAATCATATTTTTATTACAATTTTATACCCTCATTACCTATTTTATATGAATAAATATACAACTAATAATTGTTTTTATCTTTTAATTGCAGATTAATGAAGAATAAATCTCAAACTCCCATCTCTCAACAAAAACCCATTGATTAAATGAAGAAATAAAGCAAAGAAGCCCATTGAAAAATCAATTTCCAAATTATCCAAATGCCCAAGCTAAGAAGAAGAATTAAAGCCCAAGAAATGCCAAAGCCCAAAGCCAAAACCCAAACAAATGCATGAAGAAATCAAGAATTATTCAAAAGCCCAAAACCCAAGTTGCCAAAAGCCCAACACACAAGAGGAAGCTCGGACAGAAATTGGAGAGGGCTTGACATCGATGCCAGCATCGATGGGGGCATCGATGCCAGCATCGATGCCCGTATCAATGCCAGCATCGATACGCCTATCGATGCTGGCATCGATAGGTCCGTCATTCTGTTACAGATCTAAGGCTAAAAATTATTATTTTTTGGATAAGATTTCAATCCAATGGCTCTCATTCACTGATGTTTAATATAAATAGGGGCAGAGAGTGAGAGGTTAGAGGTGTGAAAATTTTTGTAACTCCTTTTGGAGAGGATGGATACTCTTAATTGAGAAGGCCTTCTAAATTTGCAACTTTTTGTTATAATTAATAAAAGAATTTTTTTCACTACTTTAAATTTTTCTTTTCTTCTCTTTGTTGGATGATGAAGATGAAGATGGAGATTAATTTGAAGGTTTGTTTTTCTTATTTCTCTTTTATTGCTTATTAGTTTAGATTTATTTTCATGCTTGTAATTAGATTTTATTTTTTTGTTTAAATAGCCAAGAGGCTAGAACCCTCTTACCTTAGATTTATTTCATACTTATAGATTAGATTTATTTTAATTTCATACTTATAGATTAGATTTATTTTATGCTTATAGAGTAGATTTATTTTCTTGCATTTAATTCTTACAATTTACTTTGTAGTTTAGATTTTGTAATTTATTTTGTAGTTAGATTTTAATTTCTTGTACTATTCATCTTGAGGCTAGAACCCTCTTGGGTTTAGTTTTTCTTTTTATTTATTTTTATTTTCTTTGGTTCGCCTTTAGGCTAGAACCCTCTAGGGAATCACCATTTTCTAAGAAGTGGATTCAATTCTGGATAAGATTTCAATCCAATGGCTCTCATTCACTGATGTTTACTATAAATAGGGGTAGAGAGTGAGGGGTTAGAGGTGTGAAAATTTTTATAACTCATTTTGGAGAGAATGACTACTCTTAATTGAGAAGACCTTCCAAATTTGTAACTTTTTGTTACAATTAATAAAAGAATTTTTTTCACCACTTTAAATTTTTCTTTTCTTCTCTTTGTTGGATGATGAAGATGAAGATGAAGATGGAGATTAATTTAAAGATTTGTTTTTCTTATTTCTCTTTTATCGCTTATTAGTTTAGATTTATTTTCATGCTTATAATTAGATTTTATTTTCTTGTTTAAATAACCAAGAGGCTAGAACCCTCTTGCCTTAGATTTATTTCATGCTTATAGATTAGATTTATTTCATGCTTATAGAGTAGATTTATTTTCTTGCATTTAATTCTTGTAATTTATTTTGTAGTTTAGATTTTACAATTTATTTTGTAGTTAGATTTTAATTTCTTATACTATTCACCTTGAGGCTAGAACCCTCTTGGGTTTAGTTTTTCTTTTTATTTATTTTTATTTTCTTTGGTTCGCCTTTAGGCTAGAACACTCTAGGGATCTCCATTTTCTAAGAAGTGAATTCAATTCTAGATTATCCATATCTTTAATTGAATCCGTCATCTTTACTTTCTTGAATTTTATTTTCATTCTTGATTTTCCTTTTTGATTCTTGATTTTATTCATCTCTCATTAAGGAAATCATTCATTCATTGTCACATCCACTCTCACTTACATTTTGTGCATATTTACACACTATCACCTTCTTAATCTCTTCACAATCACATTCACTCATCACTCATATTTGTCACATACATAACATAAGAACTGATTTTATATTTTCTCCTACAAAACACCTTCCTCGTGGGATCGATATCTTTATACTATAACTTGACACGGTTGTACACTTGCAACATTTTTTGGTACATGTTTTTGCCGCATCACTAAACTTCGGGGCAAGTTCCATGCTAGGCTTTCGAGGGGGATTTTTTTTACTGTTTAACTAGAGAAATGTTGTTTTTGTTAAAGAAAGATACTTCAGTTTATGAAACTTTTCAAAAGTTTACAGCGTTTTCTGTTATAATTTTAAAAGTTCAAGGGGGTTTATTACAATCACCTCAAAGTTCAGCGCTCAATTTGTGAGATTAGCGCTTTATCTATATAAAGGAGCCAAAGCTAAGAAAGTGGGTTGTATCTTTCAACCCCAAGATAAACAAGGATGTGCACTAAAGTAAACAAATATATGATTACCAAATTAATATGATTAGAAGAGCACACCATCACTGATGGAAATGGAAATCTTTTTGTCATGCGCCCACCTAAAGGTCTCCACAAAGCAAGGGGTACTAGTTAAGCAGTCAATCTAATTTGCAAGAAGGAAGGCACTCATATCTTCAACTTGTTAGCTAAACAAATGATATTAAAGCATGAGGATATATACAAATAAGAGCAAATGGAATGATTGAAAAGGAATAAGGAGACTTATTTAAGGGTTAAGTGCTCCCTACCACTATAATCACTAATTATGGCTCTATCAATTATTTGGATCCTATCTTAGACTTGTCCATCACAATTAAAGTTCTCTAATCAGTTACATGGTACCTTTTACCTTGGGCTGTTTGGTCTAATTAAGAAGCTAATCTAGATTGTTAGAGAATCTAATTTTGTCCGGTAAATTGGTTTGCAGCTCCTGTTAGAATATAAAGTTATAACCTTTGATCAGTACTAGTCCAGAGTTTTGGTGCAATGATGGGGCTCTTTGACATGATATCAGAGCAAGTCAGATTGAAATCCAATTGACCATAAATTTAGAGCAGGTTTTAAAAAAATTTGATATCACTGCGTGTGTCCTAACTCCGGCCGATAGAAAGAGCACCCAACATGCAGACTCACATTAGACTACGAAATTACAATCCTCGCTATAACTTTAGATTTTCGGCACAATCAGAAATTTCTTTGACAGCTCCAGCTGCTGTAAATTGGAAATAAACAAATCATTCTAAGTAGGATTGTTTAGCTAATGCTAGGATTTTGATTTAGGGTGTTTCTGGCTTTGCTCCAAAATCATTTACACACCAAAAAAGATCCTAAATGAGTTCGGATTGGGCCGCTCGGGCCTGGGCTCTTATTTAACTGAGCCCAGCCAATTGATGAAAAATAAAAGAAATAGAAAACAAATTAACAAAAAATATCTCTCCTCCCCTCTTCCTCCTCTCTCTCTCTCTCTCTCTCTCTCTCTCTCTCAAATGAGCACTGGGCTTAGCTCGCCTTACTTTTCTCAATGTCAAGGGTACGCTTTCTGCTATCTCTGTTCTCATTTCAAAACCCATTTTTTAATATCAAACACTAGTTTATTTAATAAATAATTAGCATCAAATGGGTTTCTCTCCCTTCAAATTTCCTCTCTCGCTCCTCCACCCCCCTAACCTCAGTTTCCCAGTAACCCAGATTCTATTTACAAGTCCCCACCTTTTGTATCTCCACAACAAAATTTAGTCATACTCACAAGACCCATCAAGAATTAGACCCTAAATTACTCCATGATGTTCCATATTATAATGGTCTCTATTCAAGATTTTTTTTTATTGGTAAACTAATTAATCGAATTATGTTTTGAGGTTCTTCAAATAGATGAAGGATTGATCTAGTTACATGCATATGATGTATGAGAGGTTTATTGGGTAAATTGCACTATACCCTCCAAGAACTTTCAGAAGTAAACCACTAATGACTTTCAAAATCGCACTAAATCCCCAATAATCTTTTGGAATTGCAGAAAACCCCCAAAAAGTTCCCGCATGTTATAGATAACGCCCATAAATTAGAACAAAAAACAACATGAGAAGGCATTTTGATTTATTGGGGGTTTAATGTGATTTACCTAAAGGCTATTGGGGGTTTCTGCTAAAGTTATCAGGGGTTAGTGAGATTTTTGAAGTTATTGGGTGTTAATTCCAGAACGTTGGAAGTTCTCGGGGCTTATTGTAATTCGCCCTCATTTTATTCTTTTATTTATAATGCCCCTTTGCAAAGCATAATGATTGGCTCGTGAACGAGTTTTGTTTGATGATATGCTGAACATAAAAAGTGAAACAATTAATATTTCACCATTTTTTGGTAAATATTCTACATTTGAGATCAATTCAATTGACAAATAGAGAGGAAGGGAATTTCCACTCTCCAGTGAACCCCAAATGCTGTTTTGATTCATTGCCTTCTACCTTCTGATTGTTTTTTTTCCCCTGCTGTGTTCACTGGATGTTCATGATATCAAGGTTTTAAATGTCGGCCGACATGTCGGACATATCGGCCGACATGTCGGTTTGAGGGCTTGAACGACACGACATGGGCGTTTTCAACTCGTATGTCGGTTTTCAGGGACAAAACGGAAATATCGAGGCCATATCAGGCATATCGACCGATTTTTAAGCCTTGAAAAATCGGCCGATATGGCCCTTCTTTTTCAAGATCTGTTTTTTGTTATCGGGTTTGGGTTTAGTGATAAAAACCCAAACCCGTTTGACCCGTTCTCATGTTTAAGGGTTTCTTATGAACCCGATAGAAATAAAAGAGAAAAATTAGGATTACAACGGACTTGGGAACCGATCACTCATTTCGTGAACGACGACGCCCTTCCCCCACCTCCATCTCGGACCCCCGTCATCCATCTCCCGTTGCGCCCCGAAATTCGAACCCCAACCAAATCCGAGGATGGCAGGGTATCCCGTCATCGCGATAAAGGGAAGATTGTGGTCGGTGACTCATCCGAAGGACCCCAAGTAGTCGAAGAAGAATAAGAAGAGCCCCGACATTATCTACCTGCGATGTCCCCTCGTCGGCACTGCCTCCATGCGATGTCGGAATCCACTCATCGTCGGCGCTGCCTCTAGAATTTATAAAATATGCTTATATTGAATTTAGGAATACTTAGATTACATTTTGGACATGATATTATATATATGCGCACCACCCGATACGACAATCCGATATTTAGTCCATGTCCCCCGATATATCCCCGATTTTCGTTATTCGACATGGATTTCAGTCGTCCGACATGAACCCGACATCCGACATTTAAAACCTTGCATGATATACAACATCTGACCGTGGTTTTTTTTCGTTTTCGATATGAAATATGTTTTCTTTTGAAATAATATATAATGTCTGCTTCATTTATGTCCATTTTGTATATACCCCATGAAGCTTCCGTTCTGATTTATTTTACATTTCCAAGTGAATCTCTCAACTCGGTAATCATCTGTTGATAACAGATTGTTTTTTTTTTTAATTATTCATGGACTTGGAACGGATTAATGCAGAATGAAATTATTCATTCAAAAGGACAATAATGAAAGAAGCTGATATGGAATTCTCCAATCTCATGTGAGCTTATTGTATTCTACTAAAAAAATGATTTTGTCATATTTATCATCTTGTCTCTGTAAGCATTTGAGGAATATGTGCTCACTCATAATATTCTGATATGATGTTGATACCAGTAGCAAATATTTTCGGATGACGAGCGTGGCGTATGTAAGCATGGGTACCTGGAAGAATGGCCTCATCGAAAAATTTCAGAATAACAAGGTAATTTTTCCAACTAATCTGGACTCTACATCACCATGGGTTTCTTCTCTTATCAAGATCCTTGTAGCAACTAAATCTCATTTCATACTTTTCTTTGTTCCCTTCTCCCTCTTGTTATATGAAGTCTTGCCTGCGCGCAAATCTTTAGCTGTACTTTTTTTACCTGGTATCATCCTGTTTATGATTACTGGGTACTTATTTTTCTTATATAATCGATAGATGTAAACAAGAGAAACTCACACTCTGAAATTTCTTTGAATGTTTTTACTCGCTTTCTTTCTCCTTTCAGGTCCTTGGATTCTCTACGTATATACTTTGTACACCAATTCTCCCGTCTGTAACCCTAACCTCAAAATGGTAGCATGTTGTTCTGGTTCATCTTCATCATTGGCGAACCGAGAGCCTCTAACAAGTAATTTTGGTTCGACGTGCCAAACCCTGTTGCTGAAGAGCCGAAATCACCGAAAGAAGTCTGCAAGTCATCCAGATTCAGGTCCATAAACCAGTCATTGTCTTCTTTCTTTAGTCCGACCTGAGGAACCTGAGGTTGATATATTTGAGGTGATACATTGTCACTGTCTGATCTTGCATCATCTGCTGCATCCATTAATGAACCCATCGCATCGTCAAAGGATGACGACTGCTGCGTTTTCGCCCAGTTGTTCTTCTTGTTGTATAAGCGGCATAAAACCCAGTCATCCAACTGCAAGATGAATTTCGATGAGAATCCGTGTCAAATAATAAAAAGATCAGTGCCGAGTGACACTCACCCTAATGCTGTCTTTCCTGTTGGGTGCACGATTAGCATCAGCGAGTCTGTACTCGTGCATGATCCAGTCAGTCTTGATGCCTCTGGGGGCTTTTCCAGAGTAGAAAACTAAAGCTTTCTTGATCCCGAGAGGCTTTTTGCTTCCCGGTGGTGAGACCGGTTTGTCAGCACCGGTGGCTTTCCAGTACCCTTTTCCGGCAGCACGGTTGGGGCGGGAACCGTTAGGGTACTTTCGGTCCCGTGGAGTGAAGAAGTACCATTCCTTTTGTCCGAAGAGCGCTTTTTCTGGTTGAAGGGAAGTAAGTAAACTAATCAGTTCAAAACTCGAGATTTTAGAACATTATCAGAGCAACTCATATTCAAATCATGCGTAAATTTCAATAGATTTTAATATTGTGTCAGTCGGAACTAGATTCGAATATTATCAGTCTCACATTTTAAAGCAAGGTTTCGATATAATAGAGGAGATTTTAAGAGACGATCAGACTCTAAGTCATATCAGACACATTTTAAAGCGGATACGTCGTGACGTAACTAGTCAAGATTTCGGTCCATAAAAAACCGTCAAACATATGTTAGGATATATATACCTGGTAGGTTCCAAGGGTCATGTTTGTAGAGATCGACCTCCGCGATGATTGGAACGGGTAGTCGTTGGTAGGCAGCCTTTCTACACAGATAGTGGACGACGAGCTCCTCGTCGGTCGGATGGAACCGAAACCCAGGCGGCAGGTTGAGCTCGGCCTCGGCGTCTCTGCTTCTTCTTCCTCCTCCCATTCTTCTTCTTCTTCTTCTCCTCCTCCTCCTCTGTTGAAGTTTAGTATAAGAGCTTTGTTTTGCTGGTGATGCCCTGAGCTAAGAGGTTTTGTTCGTGAAACAGAGATTATGTTTGTGTGCCGTATATATATAGCTTGTGGTTTTGGCGTTACTATTGGTCGTGGGCCCGGGCGGTTCGCACGTGCGAAGCTTCCTTTGGGATGGGTGGGTCAAAAGGGAACGCGGCAGCACGTGTCTTCTTCTGAAAACGGCCCCAAGCATTGAATTCTTGAAAATATCTGAATATTAAGCGCACTCGGTTTTTGGTTGCACCCAGCTGTAGACCCTAAGAATTTGAATCATACGCGCTAATGTGTACTGCTGCAATGAGCTTGTCGGCATGATTTATTAGGTATGTTTTTGTTCACTAGTCATGAATGTATATGCTGATGAGTATGATTTTGTAAGGAAAAACTCGTAGATCATAGTTGTCAATGTTGAGTATGTGTAAACTCTCTTGATCATTATAATTGACCTCATATGTATCACCAAAGTCAAGTTAGTACCTCTCGTCTCAATGATGAATATATTCGAATGTATTTGTGTTCATTTGTGTTCTTGTCCTTATCGTACCAAGAAGTTTAGATGTTCGTATCTGTATCCTTATCGAAATTAGATGCATATGTATTTTTGTTTTTTAAATATCATTTCATTTTTAAATGTGCCAACGGCTGTCACTTTTTTTTTGTTTTGAAAATGAATATAGTATCCTTCAAAAAAAGAATTTCAACTACAAACTTGAACCAATATTTCATTCTTATAAATTGATATAATCCCTTGTTAATTAGGAATAATCATATTCTAATAAAATGCTGGTCCCACTAGTCAATCATAGGGAGTCGAATTTTCTGGTCTTCCTAAAGTCGCTGCTTTAGAGGGGCTATGAGAAAGCAAGGTTCATGCACCGCTGAACAGCACCCACATTTCTCTTGTGGTGAGTTTAAAGCTTGTTAATTGAGTTTTTTAAAATAATGTACGTAATTAAATATTTTAATTAGTGGAGATTTATTATGTTGCAGCTTCGTGATGTGACTCTAAAATAGGTGCATCTCCCCTTTATCGTCTCAAGCCATGCACGTGATGTATAAACTTTTAATATATGCGCCATGATTCATTGAATTTAAAAATCAAAACAAAAGACACAAGACTTATGGTGGTCTGCTTCACATTATGATATCATTGCAAACGTCCATGCACGCACTCAATAATCCCATTTGAAAATCAGTTCTGACTTAGTTATATCTAATTATTATTTATCTTAAATAAAATAAAATAATTTTAAAAAATGTTAAATGGATGCAATTAAAAAGTACATGATAATAATTACGTCGATAGAAGAAAACCGTTCACGTAATTGAATGAAACAATATGGTTCATGTATTCCTATTCAGAAAATTTAGAATTTAAATAAAGTTATTTATAGAAATCATCTTTAATTGACAATTTATAGGTGAATCGCTTTTAAACAAGTTTTTGTTGCAATCAACTAGCTGGAGTCATTTTTAGTTAAGTTTTTTAGTTTTGTTGTAATGATTAGTGGATAAATAACAAGTAGGGTAGATTATTAAAAAACACTTAACTGAAAAGTAGATTCTGGTAGTTGATTGCAATTAAAAAACCATTTAAAGATGATTTATGTACAATTTGACAATTAATGATGGTTTTTGTAGGATGACTTTGTTTTAAAGATGATTTCTAAGGGCAAAATCCTTTAGAATAAAGACTTTCTTGTTGCAATCTAAGAAAATGATTGAATAAACGGTTTATACATTAATTTTCTTTAAAGAAAATAGTAGAGTAAATAAAAATAAACTATTTACTTACTCGTTGGGTCTTTGTCTTGATGCTTCCCAAGTTTTTCGGCGGCCCAAGAAAGAGCGTGGCCGACAGCAGATACGACCAGTTGAAAATAGAAAATCTTTTAGATCTCTGAACTTCAAAAATTTTAAATTATCTAAACTTTGGTGGAATCTGAGCTATGTCTGCTTGTTAACATCTTGGAAATTTCATAAATATTAGCTCCTGTGCACGTAAAATGCACGTGGTTAAATATTAAATTTTTTTTGTTTATTTTTTTACTATAAAATAAGTCATATTTATTTTGAGCTAAAATCTATAAACATGGATTATTACATTTATCATAAAAATTTATTTAAATATTTTTTAAAAAATTATGAAATAGATTTGTGTGTAAAACTAGGATCAATATACTTTTATATACTTGCATACACATCGTTTATTTTTTAAATTTGTATATATTAAACTTCATGTGATATATTTGTTTATCGGATCAAATCATCGATCTTCAATTTGTTTATCTTAGTCATTAAATGTAGTGTTAAGTTTGAAAAAAATACGATAATATATTGTTGAAGTGTTAATAAAAATATAACCAAATACTTAATATTAAGATGGTTTGTAT
>NC_033801.1:124482580-124507580 GCF_001876935.1 Asparagus officinalis | reverse complement strand
TACCCGGGAAAAATATAAAGGTGAGGAAGGATTGATACTAGCTCAGTAAAAAAATAAAAAAAGAAATAAAAGATAATATTTTTGAATATTTATAGAATAGTTTAATTATTTTGAGTGAATTTAGAAATTTTTAGAAGGGAGTTTCATAAGCTTTTTCCAGTACTTTTATATGCTTATATAGATGCTTTTATCATATGAAAGTATACTAGAGTTAGTATTAATCTTTAATTTATAATTTTTATGATGTCTATCAATGATTAGGAACAAACTTTATATTCTCTTTGGTATCGTTTTAGCATACTTTTAAGCAAATATTTTGCTTTATTGGTTTTAAATATTCACCTTCCTTGTATAACACTGTTTTAATATTTTTTACTTTTGCAACACTATACTTTCTCAAGTAAAGCTTGGTTTCATATCAGTCAAAATAATATAAAAATTCAAATTAGCTTCAAATTATATTTGTTTTCTATCAATTCAAATATTAACATAAAAATTTAAATTGGGTGTAGCCCATTTAAACAAACATCAAAGAAAATAACTAATTATAATATTAAAGTTTAGAGACAAAAATAAGCATAAACTATTAAAGTGGAACTGATAAACAAATATTAGTTAGGAAATAAGCCAAAAATACTTAATCATGATATTTAATCACGTGATTACACGTGTATAAAACCTAGTAATATGAAAAACTTGACCTTGTCTAAATGAAACAGCGACACGGCATCCACACCCAAAAAAAAAAAGAAAAAGAGAGAGAGAGAGAAATAAAAAGAGTTCCATTTGATAAAGGAATAATCCGTTGTAAATAATGCAAAAAGGAAGCTTAAATGTATAAGGCTAAAGAGCATATGAGCCTACCAAATCTGATACAAAATATAATTAAGTAATAATTAGGATTAGAACGCAGATTTAGCTTGAGCTCGAGAAGGAGGACGAGGTCTTTGTCTTTATTGTTGGTTCATTTTCATTACATACCCATTTTCATTTGGATAAAGTCAAATCTTATACCTATTTCAACTTGAATATTTTGTTGGATAGCGAATTCCTAATCTATTTTGGTAACATGAGGTTCTTAGGATTCCTAATCTATTTTGGTAACATGAGGTTATTAGGATTCCTAATCTATTTTGGTTATAGGTTATTAGGATTCCTAATCTGATTTAACTTTTGGTTTAGAATTCCTAGTATGTTTATGATTTTAGGATTTCTATATATATGGAACAATTAGAAGAGAGAATTTGGAGAAGCAAATTGGGGATATTTGGAGCACAAAAAGAGGTATTTTTTTTTAGCTTTTGGTTAGGGTTTTGTTTGGAGAGATTAAGAGTTTTGTTGGTGAGATTAGTTTGTTCCTTCGAGTGATTTGTAATCTCAATTTGTACTCTTCTTCTCTATTAGTGAAAACCTCATCCCCTTCTTACCCCGTGGACGTAGGCAACTTGCCGAACCACGTTAAAATTGGTGTTTTGTTTGTGCATTGATTTTGGTTGGTTTTGGCCCTCTTGGATCGGCGTTTGGTTTGGTTCCTCGACACAGCTTTTGGCACAACAATTTGGTATCAGAGCTCGGCCTACGCTTGAGCTATTTGGAGGAGTAGATCGATTTGGGAAGCTCGTCTAGGGTTTCAGTTGGTGAGAAAAGCGGGATCTTTTCGGTAAAGCTTCTTTCTTTTCTCAGTTTTGGATCTATTCTTCGTTTGTTTCCGCATTGGTTGTTGGTGTGTTGAGGATTATGGCCGAGAAAGAAGGAGTTGAGGGTAGTTCTTCAGGTGTGAAGACTGTCCAAAGTTTGAGTATCCACTCTATGAAGATTGACGTGGAGAAGTTCAATGGCACTAACAATTTTAGACTTTGGCGATGTGAAGTCTTGGATACGCTCAATGCGCATAATTTGGAAGATACGTTGGAGTTGGACGGGAAACCGGACGACATTGATGAGAAGGTTTGGAAAAAAATGAATCGGACAGCGTGTGGTGTGATTAGGTCTTGTCTCACTCAAGATCTAAAATATGATGTGATGAATGAGACTTCTGCGAAGAAGATTTAGGAGGTCCTAGAGAGCAAGTACTTGACGAAGAGCGTTGAAAACCGCTTGCATTTGAAGAGGAGGCTTTATCGCTTCCAATTGAAGAAGGTGACATCTATTAGTGATCACATGAACCACTACACGAAGCTTCTTGCAGATTTGGTGAATGTAGATGTCATTGTTAAAGATGAGGACAATGCGTTGCTATTGTTGAGTTCCTTGCCCGACGAGGAATATGAGACATTTGTCCTTACTCTTATTAATGGGAAGGCATCTCTTTCATATAGTGAGGTCACAGCTGTATTAGTGATGTATGCATAAAAAATTGCCCATAGGTTCTCGCACATAGCTCGAGATAAAAAAAATGCGATGAATGTTACTATCCAAGTTAAGGAGGATTATCTGAGTCAAAGGAGATCATCTGATATTGTAGAGAAGCTAAAAAACACATGAAATAAGTCGGCGAAGCGTACAAGTCTGTGAAACATGCTAAACGATAAATGAACAACTCAACCAGGAGTTGTGCTTTACCCACAAAAGGATGAAGTACCATGTGTGTCTCGTCTACTCCATGAGTGTCTTGCCTAAGGGAGGTTATAGATATCTTTGCAAGCTTTACAACGCATCTTGGATAACCTCATTTCGAGATCGGACGAGGAAGTTAGAGCCAAGATACCCGAGATAACACAAACTATCTCGGAAGTACGAGACAGTCACAACTATCTCGGAATGCGAGATAGTCATGACTGTCTCCTACCAAATATAAAAAAGGTCAAAAGACAAAAGTTGTAGATCTCTTCATCAGATTTCTAACGCATCTTGGATCATCTCATTCTGAGATCGGACGAGGGAGTTAGAGCTAAAATACCCGAGACAACACAAACTGTCTCGGAAGTGCGAGACAGTCACAACTGTCTAGGAATGCGAGACAGTCATAACTGTCTCGTACCAAATATAAAGAAGGTTAAAAGACAAAAGTTGTAGATCTCTTCATCAGCTTTCCAACGCATCTTGGATCATCTCATTCCGATATCTGACGAGGGAGTTAGAGCCAAAATACCCGAGATAACACAAACTGTCTCGGAAGTGCGAGACAGTCATAACTATCTCGGAATGCGAGACAGTCATAACTGTCTCGCACCAAATATGAAGAAGGTCAAAAGATAAAAGTTGTATATCTCTTCATCAGCTTTCCAATGCATCTTGGATCATCTCATTCCGATATCGGACGAGGGAGTTAGAGCCAAAATACCTGAGATAACACAAACTGTCTCGGAAGTGCGAGACAGTCATAACTGTCTCGGAATGCGAGATAGTCATGACTGTCTTGCACCAAATCTAAAGAATGTCAAAAGATAAAAGTTGTAGATCTCTTCGTCATCTTTCCAACGCATCTTGGATCATCTTATTCCGATATCGGACAAGGAAGTTAGAGCCAAAATATCCGAGACAGTACAAACTGTCTCGGAAGTGCGAGACACACAACCCTGTCTCGGCCATAGAGTTGGTTACAACACGTTTTTTGACGGTTTTTTGGCTTCATAACTACTTGAGATCAACCATAAACGTGGGGAGATAGTTACAAACTAAAAAGAGGCCCACTAACCTCATAAAAAGATGGTATTTAAGTAGTGGGACGACGGTTACAAAAGGGGAGAGCATTTTTAGAGCAATTCGAAGAGGATTGAGCAAATTGGAGCAGATCTGAGCATAGAGAGCAGAGAGAAAACAACAAGAATTGAGTTCCTTGTATGATTCCTTGAGATTCGAGCTTTGACTTGATCTTAAGAAGAGTGATCGTCTTACTTTGATAAGATATTCACTTCAAATTCCTACTTCGATAAACGAAGGAAGAATCTCTAAACCTCTCACAATCTGTGATTTTGTGGTCCACGAGTCAAAGCACTCCCGGCACAGGCAAAGATCCCGCGCAAACAGCGATCCAAACAACGATCCTACATTTGTTTCTAAGGAGTTTGTAATTTGATTTTTGTTGTAAAGAGTAATTTTACAAAATACGAAATTTACTCATTTGTATTCATTGTAATCGATAAACAATTATAATGAATTCTACAATAGAACCTATTCCTGACGCAAACAAACTGGCGACCACAGTGGTAGCCAACGGTCTCGCTGCCGAGACCGTCGTGTCGTAGCCGATCAAGATACTGGTTGAGTCCATGGTTGAATATGAATTCGACCAAGCAAAGTTTGAGGAATATCTGTCATCCTCATCCTCAAAGTCTTCCTCGCCTCACAAATGCAGGAAGATTTCATCTTCTAAAAAGGTTTTCAAGTTTTCAACTCCGTCGAACACTACAGATGAAGACTCTCGCTTGATTGTTGCTGAGGATTCTACTCGCAACCTCTCTGTTCATAATGACTCTTCTCCAATTAAAGAGTCATTGAATCAAAGCTCGCCAGCACTAACGAAGAGGGCTCATCAGAGACAACGTCAGCGCCGCCCTCGCCAAATGGCTAAGGCCTTGGAACAAACCGACGGAGTTCGTTATCATGCGGACTTAGAGTCGAGGAGGCATCGAGTGGTTCAGTTGTCTCAACAACCAATCACTCATATCTCTGCTAAACTAACGACGGATGAATGGACTCTTATCAAAAGGGCTCGCTCGACCCTCAAAGAATGTACACAAAAACATTGTGCAAGTGCCGCTCATGCCCATGCTCTCTTGCAACAAAGACGAGAAGGAAAGAAGGAAATGGTGTCTAAAGAATCACCAAAGAACCTCGAAGTTTGGATCCCTAAATCCGAACTTGTGCAAAAATCGAATCATCAGAATACATCCTGTATCCGAGACACTTGCAACTGTCTCGGACAAAGCAGTAGTATCCGAGGCCAAAGAAAGACTTCCAAGTCCTCTCCTTCGATGTCGTTGACATCCATTCCCAATCCGTCTACCGCATCCATATCTGCTATGTCACCAACAAAGCCGTGGGTTAGTCCTGACCTGTCAAAATTCAAGGTTATAATGGCGAATCGTCTTGGTCCTTTACCTGATAATCGAGACAAAGCCCTAGTCAAAGAACACTTGAATCCAGTGAACAAACCCCGATTAAATTCTTATATTGGGGGTCGTAAATATTCTCCTATCAGGACGAAGCAATCCCAAGAAGGAAAAACTTTGATTTCCTCTCGTTTAAGGCCTGTAAAGATTCCATGCCCGCAAGGGGGTGGATCTAAAAATATAACCTTGGATCGCTCGGAGGCGACGACAAGTCGTCTTGGGTATGTTAACAAGGTTCAAACACAAAAACAGAAGATAGGTTGCTCTGGTCACCATGTTGATGAGCTGTACTATCAAACTAAAGGTGGAAACAAATCACAAAAAAGGACTGTTCGAGAAACAAGTCCTCATTGTGTATGTGAAAAACTTATCAAAGCAGTGTTGTCTAAATGCAGCTGCTTTAAAGCTATTCCGCCGAAAGTTTCTGTGTTCCAGAGACTTTCTACCAAAATGTCAAAGCCCAAACCGAGACGTTTCAGCAAGAAGCTTGCTATTCAAGAGGATGAATTCCCTGAAGTCACCATCAACATGGCTGATAAAGGAAAATCTAAGTGGCATTCAAGTGAATCAAACCCTGACTTTTCCCCTGAAGGAAAAGTCAATTCAAGAATTACCCAACGGATGTCTCGACTCCAGTTAGGAGCTATCAAACGTAGAGACTACAAGAGAATGCATGAAGGAATGTCCTCGGAGGATGAACTCTCGGACACTTATTCTGCGATCGCTTCGGATGATATAATATCTAGCACGGGGCAAACCAGAGAAGTGTTTACAATCACTCCTGATCAGTTTGTTCAAATACTTCAAGAAGCTCTAGCCAAGCAACGTGAAGAAATTAGAGCTGAGATGAAGACGGAAATAGAATTGGCTATCCAACAAATAAAAGAATTACAAGCTCAATGGCTTCAACCCCCTGTGTCCAGTCAGCGAGTTGAATCTAGTCACCACACTCGTAATGTTATAGATGACAGCGATCCAAAAGTGGATGAAGTCATTATGGCTGATACACCTCCTAATGACAATAACACTGGGGGTGGTTCAACGGATCCTCCCAATAACGATATTGGGGATGGTTCAATTGCACCTCTTAATAACACTAGGGGTGGCCTAATTATTTCTAGTCAACATCACTCAAAAAGAGATGAAGATGAGGACAAAAGGATGCAAGACCTTGAAGACAAAGTCAATGCTTTGATGTCTGCTCAGGAAGTAAAGAAGACGGGTATTCCGTGTCCCTATCCAAGAAAATGAGATTCAATACCGTACTCGGCAAAATTCAATCTGATTAACTTCACACCGTTTGACAGGAAAAGCTCGCCTACTCAGCACTTGATTTATTTCAAGTCTCATTTGGGCATGATCTCTGGAAACGAGGCTTTAATGATCCGGTCATTCGTTGGCACCCTTCGTGGGCCCACCTTCGATTGGTACCGACATCTCAAGCCAGGGAGCATCAATTGCTAGGATGATATGGAAAGTTTGTTCCTCATCAATTTCTTCGATGATGACACCGATGTGTCAATCGGAACCCTTCTAGATGAGAAGCAAAAAGACGGAGAGTCAGTCAACAATTTTGTCAAACGCTTCCGTAACAAAGTAATGAATTGCAGAGATCCTGTTACAGAGGAGTTCATCCTGCAAACATGCCACAATAATCTCTCCATCGATGTCCTGGAAGCCCTGGGGGTCGTGCCATTCACCACTTGAAAAGAGTTAAAACTACGTGGCGAACAAGCTGAATACTTTCTTAAAAGAAAGAAAGCTGAGAGAAGCCAACCGACGATATCTACAATCGCTGTGAACGCAACTCTCGATCCGAAGTTACAAAAGGGGTATTCTTTCGAAGATGATGAAGCTCCAGCCATCTTGAAATACCAAAAGGGGTATTCTTTCGAAGATGATGAAGCTCCAGCCATCTTGAAATACCTCCTCACCAATGACAAAATCGAACTGCCACCTATTAAAGATCAGGAGGGAGCTAAAAGGACTACGGATCCAAATTATTGTGCATACCACAGAAGGATTCTACATCCCACCAAGGTTTGCCTTGGACTAAAAAACAAAATCCAAGCCTTAATTGACTCCGGCGTCATAACGGCGAAACAAGACAAATAAAGACGACCCCTTACTCCATTGGGTACACGAGTATAAACTATTTTCCCTAACTCCAAAGAGTATACGAGTATAAACTGCTTCTTCATGTAACTCCGAAGAGTATAAGAGTATAAACTGCTTCTCCCTTTACTCCATTGGGTACACGAGTATAAACTGTTTTCCCTAACTCCAAAGAGTATACGAGTATAAACTGCGTCTTCATGTAACTCCGAAGAGTATAAGAGTATAAACTGCTTCTCTTTTTCCTCCGACGGGTATACGAGGTTAAACTACTTCCTTTATTTTCAATAACGGGAAGTTCCTAGAGAATATTATTCCTAATATTCTTAAGGATAACCCAACAATGTGGCCGAATATAATTGGATTTAGATTCGCCAAAGAGCTAGGGGTGGAATACCTCAATTCATTCCAATGGAAAGTTCCTAGAGAATATTACTCCTAATATTCTTCAGGATAACCCAACAATGTGGCCGAATATAATTGGATTTAGATTCGCCAAAGAGCTGGGGGTGGAATACCTTAATTCATTCCAATAGAAAGTTCCTAGAGAATACTACACATGGTATTTTTAAGGATAACCCAAAACCGATTAACTATTCAAGGTGAAAACTAATCATCAGAATAATTTATTCTTAATCATGATTAAGAACCTCTCACTGTGGCTATTTAATCATTTCCAAGATGATTAAAACCTTTCTACAGTGACTTTCGAAACACTCTTTTGTTGAGATGAGATTCAATGACTTCATCGGTCAATCTTCCCTTACGAAACTCCCACGGAGTAATTGTGGAGCGCTTAATGATTCACGGTCCTCCACCACAAAATTCCTCACTGATCAAATTAATTGACGGTGGGTCCACCAAAATTCTTCACGATTGAATCCATTCAAACCCCTACTGTGCCTAAGCCTTTAACACTCCCACTGTTGAATTCCTGACACGACATCCAAAATTTCAATCAGCTGATCCATAGCGATTAACAAACCCCTTCGTGTTAAGTCCTTATCGCTTGACACCAAAAACTCCCACCAGGTGTTGTGTACAAGTTAACATTCCCATCGTTATTTGTACCTCGCTCCCACTTCTTATTTGGTCAAACCTTCCTACAGTTAGGACCAAAGCCAAAATCCCCCCTCGATTCCTTCCATGAACGAGAGGTCCACAAATTGAACGATCAAACCTTTAAACAGTTAGGGCCGTCTCAAACTCCTATTTGGTCAAACCTTTAAATAGTTAGGACCAAAGTCGAAATCCCCTCTTGATTCCTTCCATGAACGAGAGGTCCACAAATTGAATAATCAAACCTTTAAACAGTTAGGATCGTCTCAAACTCCTATTTGATCAAACCTTTAAACAGTTAGGATCGTCTCAAACCCTCATTTGGTCAAACCTTTAAACAGTTAGGAACAAAGCCAAAATCCCCTCTCGATTCCTTCCATGAACGAGAGGTCCACAAATTGAATGATCAAACATTTAAACAGTTAGGATCGTCTCAAATTCTCATTTGGTCAAACCTTTAAACAGTTAGGACCAAAGCCAAAATCCCCTCTCGATTCTTTCCATGAACGAGAAGTCCACAAATTGAACGATCAAACCTTTGAACAGTTAGGATCGTCTCAAATTCTCATTTGGTCAAACCTTTAAACAGTTAGGACCAAAGCCAAAATCCCCTCTCGATTCGTTCCATGAACGAGAGGTCCACAAATTGAACGATCAAACCTTTAAACAGTTAGGATCGTCTCGAATTCCCTTTTGGTTAAACCTTTAAACAGTTAGGACCAAAACCAAAATCCCCTCTCGATTCCTTCCATGAACGAGAGGTCCACAAATTGAACGATCAAACCTTTAAACATATAGGATCGTCTCAAACTCCCATTTGGTCAAACCTTTAAAAAGTTAGGACCAAAATCGGAATCACCTCTCGATAAATGAAAGGTTTCCACACATTCCCCACTCGGTCAAACCTTTAAATAGTTAGGACCAAAGTTGGAATTCCATCTCGATAAATGAGATATCCACTTTTAGATTAGATAATCAATCCTTTTAACAGTTAGGGTTATCTAAATCTTCTCGATTCTCGGAGTGGAATCCCACTCTTAGTTTCACCCTTCAGATTCTCGAAGTGTAGATCCTACTTTGAGTTTCTTTTGCAGCAGGAGATAGAATATAAAATTCTTCCTCTCCAGCATCGGGTTCATCTCTACCAACAAAAAAGAGGCCAGTAGATAGAATATAAAATTCTTCCTCTCCATCATCGGGTTCATCTCTACCAACAAAAAAAGACCAGGAGATAGAATATAAAATTCTTCCTCTCCATCATTGGGTTCATCTCTACCAACAAAAAAAGAGACCATAAGATAGAATATAAAATTCTTCCTCTCCATCATCGGGTTCATCTCTACCAACAAAAAAAGAGACCAGGAGATAGAATATAAAATTCTTCCTCTCCATCATCGGGTTCATCTCTACCAACAAAAAAGAGACCAGGAGATAGAATATAATATTCTTCCTCTCCAGTGTCGGGTTCATCTTTTCACCAAAAAGACGCAACCCATCAATATTTTTAAATCTATGTTTTATACGTAGGGGACGTTATCTCAGTCCCTTATTAGAGATAAGTTTACGTATAACACACATTGTCGGGTGGTACATTCCCACAAAAATGACCAAACCTATGTATTCAACATCATAGTACAAAGTCTAAGAGAGTTTATTCTCTTAGCACAACGTTACATGCAGAACGGACTTAAACAATCTGCATGCTAGCCCGATTCAAACGGTAATCGGTAAAGGCTTATCAAATCCGTTGATGGCTGAGGATTTGCTAAAAATCCTATAATTATTTATTCTGAGTAGGATACACAATCATAATAAAGTTTAAGCTCTGCCAAACTTAAGGAAGACACAAATTCAGCCTGAAGGCCACCTTTCTTCAAGCAGGACAATTGAACCCACCTCAAACACACGAGGTAAGGTATACTGTCTCGCGCACACAAGACATCATCAAAAAAGCCTCTCTAGTGATTGTGGTCGTATCAGCTCCAATGACTGGTCCTACAATCAAAATCCCTCGGAGGTTAAGTAAAAAACCGACAAATGTATAACGATCCACGCCAGGAGAAACTCCGTACAGGCAGATGAATCGACATCAACACTTGGTCTTACAGTCTCTACACTTGGGCTTGCCATGTCCCAACATCAGTCAATGCATTACAACAAAAGTCTACTCTAGCCAACGCGTCGATAATTCCGTCGAAACAAGGCTCAGGATGAAATGTCAGTTCAAGGAATTAATTCAGGGAGTTCAATCATGACTCAGATACAAACTCCCGACGAAGGTGATTAGTTTAATGTCAACCCAACGACACGAGCTAATTCAAATATCAACACGCCAACTTTAGTTCAAGATTTTGATAACGGTCAAGCGATAAACGCAACACCGGAAAAATTTTAGCTATCCGAAAAAAATACTGAATAGACTAAACGTTGAAGAAGTCAACGAATTAACGGCCAGACGTATCATATCCAAAGTATTCTAGCATCTTTTATAAAAGAATGAGGCTGAAATACTTTGGAGGGGGTATCTGTAGGCATAAAAAATTGCCTATAGGTTCTCGCACATAGCTCGAGATAAAAAAAAGACGATGAATGTTACTATCCGAGTTAAAGAGGATTATCTGAGTCAAAGGAGATCATCTGATATTGTAGAGAAGCTAAAAAGCACATGAAATAAGTCGGCGAAGCGTACGAGTCTGTGAAACATGCTAAACGATAAAGGAACAACTCAATCAGGAGTTGTGCTTTACCCACAAAAGGATGAAGTACCATGTGTGTCTCGTCTACTCCATGAGTGTCTTGCCTAAGGGAGGTTATACATATCTTCGTAATCTTTCCAACGCATCTTGGATCACCTCATTCCGAGATTGGACGAGGAAGTTAGAGCCAAGATACCCGAGATAACACAAACTATCTCGGAAGTACGAGACAGTCACAACTGTCTCGGAATGCGAGATAGTCATGATTGTCTCGTACCAAATCTGAAGAAGGTCAAAAGACAAAAGTTGTATATATCTTCATCATATTTCTAATGCATCTTGGATCATCTCATTCTGAGATCGGACGAGAGAGTTAGAGTCAAAATACCCGAGACAACACAAACTGTCTCGGAAGTGCGAGATAATCACAACTGTCTAGGAATACGAGACAGTCATGACTGTCTCGCACCAAATATGAAGAAGATCAAAAGACAAAAGTTGTAGATCTCTTCATCATCTTTTCAACGCATCTTGGATCATCTCATTCTGATATCGGACGAGGGAGTTAGAGCTAAAATACACGAGACAACACAAACTATCTCGGAAGTGCGAGACAGTCATAACTGTCTCGGAATGCGAGACAGTCATGACTGTCTCGCACCAAATCTGAAGAAGGTCAAAAGATAAAACTTGTAGATCTCTTCGTTATATTTCCAACGCATCTTGGATCATCTCATTCCGATATCGGACGAGGGAGTTAGAGCCAAAATACCTGAGATAACACAAACTGTCTCGGAAGTGCGAGACAGTCATAACTGTCTCGGAATGCGAGACAGTCATGACTGTCTCGCACCAAATCTAAAGAAGATCAAAAGACAAAAGTTATAGATCTCTTCGTCAGCTTTACAACGCATCTTGGATCATCTTATTCCGATATCGGACGAGAGAGTTAGAGCCAAAATACCCGAGATAGTACAAACTGTCTCGGAAGTGCGAGACACACAACCCTGTCTCGGCCATAGAGTTGGTTACAACACGTTTTTTGATGGTTTTTTGGCTTCATAACTACTTGAGATCAACCATAAACGTGGGGAGATGGTTACAAACTAAAAATAGACCCACTAACCTCATAAAAAGATGGTATTTAAGTAGTGGGACGGCGGCTACAAAAAGAGGATCGAGCATAGAGAGCAGAGAGAGAACAGTAAAATTTGAGTTCTTTGTGTGATTCCTTGAGATTCGAGCTTTGACTTGATCTTAAGAAGAGTGATCATCTTACTTTGATAAGATATTCACTTTAAATTCCTACTTCGATAAACGAATAAAAAATCTTTAAACCCCTTCACAATCTGTGATTTGGTGGTCCACGAGTCAAAGCACTCCCGGCACAGGCAAAGTCCCACAAAACAAGAATCGATAAACGATTTTTGTGTTATTTTCTCTAAAGTTGTAATTTTCTCAATTTTTCATTGTAATTCATTGTAAACGACCGAAGTTCAATAGAGTTATCAATGGAAACGACTTTTGAAGAAAACAAGTGAATTACCAACTCAGGAAGAAGGACAAAGAGACTTCTATTGAGCCGGTAGCGGGAGCATTGGTTGCAAGAGCAAAGGGTCCAAACCGAGATAGAAGGTCACATTCTAGAGGAGCACATCTTGGTATTCGTAGGAATCTTTTTATAAAGAAGATGGATATTGGAGAGCTGAATGCCCAAAGTTAAATGATCAAGCCGGGAAGAATAAGAGGAAAGTTGTACAAGCTTCAGAGGTGAATATTGTCAAGACTAGTGGTAATAATTCAGATTCAGATTCTTCAGGCTACTCATTATCTGCATTGCCGTTAGTTTGTGTTGCCTACTCTACAGAGTGGATGTTGGATTCGGACGCTACATACCATATTTGCCCTAGGAGGGATTGGTTCTCCAGCTTTCAGGAGTTAGAAAGAGGGGATTTTGTGCTCATGGTGAATGATCACAAATGCTCTATTGGTGGTATCGGTACCGTTCGAATCAGGATGAGTGACAGGGTGATTCGGGAGTTGGTTGGAGTGAGGTTCGTTCCTCAGTTGAAGAAGAACATCATTTTACTTGGAGCTTTGGAGACAGCAGGCTATATGGTGACCTTGGTGGATGCACGCTTGAAGGTTACATTTGGGTCCATGATTGTGATGAAGGACATCAGAAAGAGTAACTTATACTATTTGCTTAGGAGCACGGTGATTGATAGAGCTCTGACGACTTCATTGGATTTGGCTAGATTGTGGTTTTGTTTGGTGCTGAGGTATTTGATTGGTGATGTCGTGCATAGGTTGTTGAGGAGTGCTTTGACCTGCAGATGGAAGTCCTTTGAGCACATTGGGATGAGCAAGACCGAGGTGGAGTTTGGCACTCCTATCCATCGAGCGAGGGGTCTTTTAGGAGGTGTTCAGTTAGGCATTTGGGGGCCTTCCAAGGAGGCATCATTGGAAGGTAATCGTTTTGTAGTTTCCGCAGTTGGTGATTGTTCTAAGCATTATTGGGTCGCGACCAGTTCTCGTTGGTGTAAAGTCCTAGAAGTCAACAACAATTGGAAGAAGTGTATTGGCAGAAAGGTAACTAGTTGTTCTAGCTTTGGTAGGGGTCCTTTCTTGCGTTTGTGCCGAGCTCACGGTAATAGGAGACACTTCATTGGTGTGGAGACTTTGGGGTGACAAGATGAGATGACAGTTTCGATGGGTCATTCCTTTCTGGAGGAGGATCGGTGTTGGTTGTCGAGCATTGGTTCTGGAGCTTCGACATATTTGAGTCATCTTAGTCATAGGTCGTCGACTGCTGCATTAGGAGTTATTATATCTGGTGGAGCTGCTTCAGATTTTGGTTGACGTCGGATATTTAGTTATCCAGTATTTGGTCATATCGAGGATGTGAGATTTGATCCGATTGCGCGTTTGGGATTCGGAGGCTCATTTGATTATCGTTTGGGAGCTTTTGATTTTGTTCTGAGTAGGAATGTCACTTTTGACTCTCGGCAGGTGGAGAATGTTGATCAGATCGTTTGGATATCGCAGCAGGTGGAGGGTGATGTTACTTCACGTTGGGTGGAACTTATTCCACATACTCCAGATCATACTGCGTCATTTGGGATTCCAGCTGAGGTGACACAGGTTGGGGATCATTTGATTTCGGATGCAGATGATGAATTGGTTTTGGATTCGATTGCAACTGGTGGACATGATTTGGATATGGCCATTGGTTCACCTCAGATGGAGGTATTTGATTTGTATCAGTTTGGGGGCTATCAGTTGCAGATCCGTTGGCGATATTGGGAAAGAGTTACAGACGTTTCTATTTGTTTGAGGGCCTTTGGAGGCCGTTTGGGTGAACTACGTGAAGGCCTTGATTCCTTGGGACAAGAGGATACGTAGGCAGTCTTTATGATACAGCCGATTTGGTGAGTAGATACCGACATTTGGGTGAGTGTTCGCACTCCCGTTTGGGTCTCGACTTGTTGTGGATTTAGTCCGTTGTTGTGGATCGTTTCACTTCGTACTGGACGCAACAAGTGAGGCATTTGGTTTGGTCGGTGTCGGCTCAGTTTTGGGAAAACTTCGCCGAGGTGGAGAATTATTGAATAGCGGATTCCTAATCTATTTTGGTAAATGAGGTTATTAGGATTCCTAATCTATTTTGGTAATATGAGGTTATTAGGATTCCTAATCTATTTTGGTTATAGGTTATTAGGATTCCTAATTTGATTTGGCTTTTGGTTTAGAATTCCTAATATGTTTATGATTTTAGGATTTCTATATATATGGAACAATTGGAAGAGAGAATTTGGAGAATCAAATTGGGGATATTTGGAGCACAAAAAGAGGTATTTTTTTGAGCTTTTGGTTAGGGTTTTGTTTGGAGAGATTAAGAGTTTTGTTGGTGAGATTAGTTTGTTCCTTCGAGTGATTTGTAATCTCAATTTGTACTCTTCTTCTCTATTAGTGAAAACCACATCCCCTTCTTGCCCCGTGGACGTAGGCAACTTGACGAACCACATTAAAATTGGTGTTTTGTTTGTGCATTGATTTTGGTTGGTTTTGGCCCTCTTGGATCGGCGTTTGGTTTGGTTCCTCGACACAGCTTTTGGCACAACATATCTAACAACAGTTTCCAAAAGATATCCAATAAAAAGTCACTTACTTTGTGTTACAAAAGATAATTTGAATGGTGGAGGTATACATAGGGGTGCTAAACCGTATCCGTATCCGAGAAAATATCCGTAACCGTATCCGTTAGGATACGAATATGGTTACTCAAATCTATAACCGATAGGATATGGTTACGGATATGGTTTTATAGTGAAATATTCGTATCCGTATACGAAATATCCGAATACATATTAGTCATACTCTTACGATAGTTTCGATTCTTAGATTATGGATTTGTGGTTAATTTTGATGATTAAGATGTCTAATCTTAACTTTTCAATTATAATGGACATATTAACAAACTCTTTTGTATCACATGAACTAATAATGGACATATTAACAAACTCTTTTGTATCACATGAACTATGTTTTTCTTAATACTATCTAGTTTTCTCATATCTGTTTTGTATCTGCATGCATATCCGCTTATATATCCTCATGTATATCCATAACTTTATCCGATTTTAGCGGATATGGTTATAAATTTTTCTTACCGATGTATATCTGTATTCATATCCGTATCCGAGATGGGTAAGCGGATATGGATGAAAATCATCATATCCGAGTCGTATCCGGACCGAATGCACCCCTAGGTATACAGCGTATGTGGACCCAGCAAACCCTCATCTTGGCCAAAAAAGGGGAGAATTGCACACTAGCCCTCTATACACTTTTAGTTTCAACTATGGGTGGAAATGAACCAAATAATTAACAAATAGTTCAATAATTGTTCGAATAACTATTTGGTCATATTCGATTCAGTAGTTCATTTACCACTAAACAAATATTGTTTAGTGTTCGAGTTTACTAATGAATTACCTCCAGCGTATGTGGACCCAGCAAAGCCTCATCTTGGCCAAAAAAGGGGAGAATTGCACACTAGCCCTCTATACACTTTTAGTTTCAACTAGGGGTGGAAATGAACCAAATAATTAACAAATAGTTCAATAATTGTTCGAATAACTATTTGGTCATATTCGATTCAGTAGTCCATTTACCACTAAACAAATATTGTTTACTGTTCGAGTTTACTAATGAATAGAATTTAACCAGATGTATATTCGATTCGTTTGTCTATTAAATATTCGTTTAAATTTTGATCACAGCTTGTTATTTGTATTATTGCACATATAATGTCAAAATTTTAACTCATTTATCATTTCTACTTAAGTTTTATATACTAATTTTAAGACTGAAATAGTCTTAAATCTGTTTTCTTATTAAAATTTTGATTTAAATATATATACATCATATATTATAAAGGAATAATTTTTATTTATGAATTTTAATATTATTTGAAAGTTAAATTGTTTAGCGGAATAAATATACTTTGATATTCGATAAGTATTAATGAATATTCATGAATATTTATCAAATACTAAGTATTCGAGTTCGAATTTGAAAAAGTAAATATATGAATATTAGAGTCCGCATTCAAATTGATAAACAAATACAAATACGAACACTTTAGTACATTCGATTCGATTCCATTGTTTACCACCCCTAGTTTCAACATTAATATGAGTCATATTATTAACAACGTATTAAAAGGAGTTTAGGGGTAGTAAGTAATTATCCTTCTCTTTAAAAGCTCTTTTCCACTCAGTGGTGAAGTCAGGAATTGGAGTAAGCAATTACATTGACAATTGCGTTTTATATATTAGCAATTTTCTAAGAGATATGATAGGGTCTTAAACTATAAAATTAGACTAGTGTGCACCCCGTGTAAAGCACGATCCCCTATTTTTTTAAGCACTGTATTTTAAACTTGTCACCCTCTAATTTCTAATATATTTGATTTAATTATTATATGCTTAAAATTAGATATCATATTTACTCCTCTATACTTAAAGAATGATCCAAGTTTTAATACATTTAATTTGCTTTACTGATTATAATATAGTAAAATATTATAGCATAAATAGTAACTTCAAGTCTGAAGGACCATATTTGATTTAGTGTTTATATTACATGAAATATTGTCGAGTGCATAGAGCCTTAGTTTACCGTTCACGCTACAGTATTTACTGTAGAATTTATTGTAGCATAAACAGTAATTCTTTGGATTCTTCTTTAAGTATGGAAGAGTAGATTACAAAGATCTGTAAAGGGCATGTTTGTTTCATTACATGGGAACCATTTTTTGGTGGTTTCGAAGAAAAAAAAATCAAAATGTTATGCGTGGAGCTCACTTTTGCATCTTTTTAACCCATTTCCTCTCAAAACGACCCGAAATAGATTTTTAGTTTTTGTGGTATTTGCTGCATTATAAGCATCTCTGAGTGCGGGTTACATATACATTCTTGACCCTTTTTCTTTGTTCCATGCAAACAAATGAAAAAAAGGTGTTAGACCCTATTTTCTGAGGTGACTGCGAACCAAATAGCCCTTAAGAGGAGAAGTATGAACCCTTTGATGAATCATCGGTTTTGATAAATGTCAAAGAGGAAGGACTCCACATTTTCTCCTTTTATAGTGTTAACGTAGTTTGGAGAGAACAGTCTATATATCATTACTGCTCAAAAAGTGAAAGTCTTCCTCATTTCTTCACAATCATTTCCTTGTTCAGAGAAATAGTAATCTTTGTAAAATTGAAGTGACCTAACTTGTTCAATCTCCTCGTCCAAACGAGAACGCTTGGGAGTTAAGTCTAAAGTTCTACTACATGTCAAATAAAACATTTCCACCATTCATTATATGGATGCACCTCTTTCAAAATGCTCCACATATCAGTAGGGGTGAGCATGGGCCGGATCCGTTCAGGCTCGTGACCCGACCCATCGGGTTCAAAGCCAGGTCGGGCTTGACCAAGCCTAATCGGATCAAATTGAGTCGAGCCTACTTCTCTGATCTCGGGTCTGGGACTGGACCCAGCCTGGCCTACAACCCGCCTAGGTGCGAGCCGGGTCTGACCCGACCCATGGGTCGTGGGCCGACCCATGAGTTTTTCGTCTAACTTTTTTTCCTATTTTTTTACATTTTTAATTATATTAAAATTATATTTATAATTATAAAATTATTTCTAATTTATATTTTAGTAATTTAGACTTGTATTAAACTATTTTTAAACTTGTATTAAACTTGTTAATCCTTCAAAGTAGACAACAATGAGCTTAAAGATCGTTGTTTTGTTTCTCAATGAACCAAAAGACCCACGAGCCAACCAATGACCTTTTGGCTTTGTTGGTAGCTAGTTGCAGACCCAAAGTGTTAAATGAACAATTTAACTAACCAAAAAATATATCATTGATCAGGTAGGATCGGATAGGGTCGGGCAGACCCAAAGTGTTAAAGGAAAATTTTAACTAACCAAAGTGTTAAAGGAACAATTTAACTAACCAAAAAATATATCATTGATCGGGTAGGGTCGGGCCAGGCCGGGTCGGGCGTGGGCCGGGCCTACTTCTCTAACCCCGAGTTTAGGGCTTGGACCCAGTCAGGCCCGTGACCCAAGTATATCATAAGTCATGTCGAACCCTACCCACTATGGGTCGGGCCGGGTCATGATCCATAGCGGGCTAGGCCGGATCAGCCTGCGTGTTGACCCGGCTCACGCCCAACCTACATGTCAGCTCTAAGTTCTATCCACTTAAAACTTAGTTTTATCCGACTAAAAACTTAGTTCTACAACTTCTAAGTTTTATTCATTTGAAAACTTGTGCTATATGCATTACACTTCTAAGTGATACGCACCTAATCAGGTAGTGTCGGAGCCAGCCAAGGGCCCGGGGGCGGGCACAGGCTCCCTCTTGACCCCCTAGCTTCGTCACTGTTTTCACTGCACCACAACTCTAAAGTTATGATGATAGTGGACAGTTATAGCTTTGTATTCTATCATGTCACAGCGGGTTGAGGACCCTTTTGATGGGGCCAAAACACGGACTTGTATTGCACGTAACATTATTATTATTTTGCATTTGCTCTAAGTACATGGCCAATGCGATATAGTACATGGGTTGCTTTGATACCATGTTAAGGGATCATTTTACTTAAAAAAAACTGAAACGAGTAATCGTAAGAATCGAGGGTTATCAATTTATATTCTAACATGTAGTAAGTGAGTAGATCTGCAATTAATTGTAAACACATACAATAGATAAAACAGTAGTGCGTGTGTTACATTCAAGCCGGTTGTTTTCACAAAATTAAAATCTGTCACGTATCAGCAATTAAAAATCTATCTACATGCAATGTTTGCTTCTCTCAATGTTCCATGGTTGGCCGACATCAATGCATTTATGTTTCTAGTGATTCATCATGAATCCCTTTCAATAGTAACATACAAACAAAGAAAAGTTTGCTATAGAGAGTCATACGTCAACCAAACTCTCATCACTAGATTCAATCCATGATCAAGACTTTTGGTTTACATACACTGAATCATGATGTTCTCCTTCTGATTATACCGCGTTGCTTTTCTTTATGAATCAAGACAAAATAGATCTCTATAAATTTGTTGCTGAGGGATAGACAAATGGATCAATGTGCTTCAAAGAAGTTAGCTAACAATGCCATCAAATGATTAAAGAAGCCGCAAGAACAAGATATGGCAATACTTTGCTAATAATGTGAAAGAGCTTTTGGTTTCAAAGCTTGTTACTTGTCTCCATTGGAACCATTGATTCTGAGAGCATTGCCATCAAAGGATTCGAGACCAAACAATGTCAAAGTAGCCGCAAAAGCAAGGCATATCAAAAGTTTAGAGGGCTTGGGGTTGAAAAGCTTTCTGTATGGCATCCATTGTTTCTTAGGGAGAAGCATAAAGTTCATGATATTGACACTTAGAATAAAATGTAAGCTGCACTCAGTAAAGTGAGCGCGCTCATAGTCAAAAGATAAATAAGTCTTCTTCTATCAGAATATAAAAATATAACCCTTAATTCTCATCATAACTTTGAAGAAATTGACACATTTCTGACCTATAAAAAAAGGGGATTTTAAGACAAATGACCAAACTTATAGCAACTATACGTGTCAAATGCTCCTCTTGCGTCCAAACTTAGGCATAAGATATTCTTTGTGAAACCTGAAAATGTGACCCACTTTTGTTAATCTTTCCAATATATTCTTCGGTGCCAAGGCTTAAGCGAGCTCAACACATTGGCCTGACGCTACACTAATTTGTAAAGATACAGCCAATGAATTTTTTTTTCGAAACGGAATCTTCAGGAATTTGAAGAATGTGCGAGTAAAAGGAGCAGAAATTAGCTCACAAGATCAACAATCTTCGGCAGCCTAGTAAAAGTTCTCTCTAAATTCTGCAAATTTTTAAATATAAAAGCAATACATATATTTAAATTACACTTATTAATCAATTTATGCCTTCTATGTTGTACATGACTTCGAATGCTGCATTCTTTAGATGAATTCCTCCAATTTCTGGAAAATGACATCTGCTCAACGTTCAGGCTCTATTCTTTAGAATATCTGATGCTGTACTATCTTGTTTAATTGTTGATCATTATCAAAGAAGAAGACTTTGGTGGTGCATTCTTTCTATTAGTTGCTCCGATTTCTGAAAAATGACATTAACTCAACCTTCAGGTTCTTTTCTGAATTCATGAAGACACTGATGCTGAAATATTTTGTGTAATTGGTGCTAATTCAAACATCAGTATGCTTCATAATGCGTCTTTCTTAACCAGAGTTAGGCAAAGGATCAATCTGCATGTCCATAAGAATTTGGTAAATCACATTGTTCACTGGGATAAATAAAAAAAAGGTAGCGTTTAGCGTAAATGAAGAATATTCCACAACTTACTCGAGAAATGCTTTTAAATCATTACTCGTATTCAGGAATTGAAGTTGAAATATGAGAGTATCAAGTTGAACCAAATTGTGGTGTGAATTACAACGGCAATTACAAGGTAAACTCTTCTTATTTCGAACACAAAATGTTCTTACAAAGTAAATGAACCAGATATTCTACACAAAAGCCTCAGGACATCATCTCAACTTGATTAATACATGAAAACTTTTCATGAACTACAACTTAAAAAGTGATGCAGGACACAATCAATATTCAGATTTGATCCGTATTGAAGATAGATTTGTTATGATTTTAGATTTGGTTTTGGTTTTAGATAGGTGAGAATTAATTATTTTGTTTAGTTGTTTTGATTTGAATTGTGTTAGGATTGAGTTTGTTGGATTATTTTCTAGTTAAAGATTGAATTGGTTTTAGAGATAGGATAATTTTTTGAATTATAAGAATTCCAAACTCTGTAAAAGAGGAAGGAGATTTTTGTAATGTGGTAGAGAGTTTATGAAGAATTTATGAAAGTTGAGTTGAAGAAAATCTTGTGTGATTTTTCTAAGACGGAAGCCATTGTTTCTCGGTGTGAAGCCGAAAGAGTTAAGTATCAGCGTGTGAGTCCGACTTAACTAACGGTATTTCAGACATTTATATAAATATTTTTGTATTTCAGACATTAAAGTCTGGATTCAAGATATGAAGGATATATTTCTTACTTATGAAATGTCTGAAATACAAAAATATTTATATGCAAAGTGTAGGCTCAAGAAAGAAGCTCATGAATGGTGATCTATAAATTATTCAGGTTATCGTTCAATTATCTATTCGTGGAAGCCTATGAATTTTCTTCTGGACTCAAGAAATTTCAATACGAGTGCCTCTATCTCAATTAGATTTGGCCCCGCCATCAAAGTCTGAGTTCACTACAAAGTTAGAAACAAAAATAGAAATAAAATTGGAGATGAAGCCACAATCAAAGCTTGAATCTGAATTGAACGTGAGAAAAAAAAATATACATATGAAAAGATTAATCCACCTGAATTGGAACAAGAAAAGGAAAGTCCGAAGATAGATTTAGATCCTGAAGTTGGGCCTTTGACAGACTTTGTTATATCAGATACTCCTCCACCGACCCGTTATCAAGTTCTACAAATATTATTGAATACTTTAGAGACTATTGAATCAGAATACATAAAAGCTGTAGAGTTTATCATATTATCCTTATTTAAAACTCGAGTCGAGTTTTCTCCAGCAATGGGAGAACTGATGCAGGACATAATCAATATTCAGATTTGATCTGTATTGAAGATAGATTTGTTATGATTTTAGATTTGGTTTTGATTTTAGATAGGAGAGAATTAATTATTTTGTTTAGTTGTTTTGATTTGAATTATGTCAGGATTGAGTTTGTTGGATTATTTTCTAGTTAAGATTGAGTTGGTTTTAGAGATAGGATAAGTGTTTGAATTTGTTTTAGATAAGAATTCCAAACTCTATAAAAGAGGTAGGAGATTTCTCTAATGTGGTAGAGAGTTTATGAAGAATTTATGAAAATTGAGTTGAAGATAATCTTATGTGATTTTTCTAAAACAGAGCCATTATTTCTCAGTGTGAAGTCGAAAAGGTTAAGTGTCAGCGTGTGAATCCGACTTAACCAACAGTTAGATGTCTGTGAGTGAATCCGATCCAATCACATTTTATCTTACTTTGTTCGTCTTTTGTTTTATAAAAAAATAAAAAAAAAGAAAAGAAAAAATATTGTTCACCAGAGGGTTCCGATGCTTCTCCGTCCCGCATCAAAAAGTATATATCCGTCCGTTGGTAATTAGCACATTGTTTACTTGGTATTCTTGCATGACCATGATTCATTCAAAACATAGCTTTTATAGTAGGAAGCCTATAATATTCTGCAGTCATGATTATATCTCTTTTTCCCAGCAGGTTTGATCACGTTTGTCCAAGGAAAGAGGGGGGGATCTAGTTTTAAACTTTCGTTGTAAATATTACGATAAATCAATCAGTCATCCATGAATTAGAGGGAAAGGCTAGATCAACCTCTTAAATGTATTCCATCTGTCTCAATAACATGGTAGCCTCAAATAATTCTTCTTCCATATGTCACTGATCTCCATTCACAAAACTATTCACCATACCGAGATTGTTGTATCGTTCTTTTTAAGTCTAATAAGAAACATGTATACAATGTTTTAGCAATAATTTATGTGTTTTTTAAAGCCACAGGGAAGTTCTATTGTCATATCTCACAACAGTCACCATTAACTTACCAGAACATAGTCCAACTAAAGATTTTATGTATATCTATGAACAAGGAACAAGTTAAAAATATAAGAGAACAAGAAAGTTCAGTGTTACTTACTAAACATGAAGTGCTTCAGAAAATAATGAGCAGCTCCACTTTTTTCTTAGAAGTACATAATTTGAGCAGTTAAATAAATGACGTGATCCAATTTCAGCACTCCCTCTTTAATGCCAAATCCCCAGTATAACAGAAATGATGAATAATACTGCAAGGGCTAAACCTCCACCAGGAAGTAAATCTTCCCTTTGTGTAGATGACCTGCGTGGGAAAATCCCAGTATGAATACAACTCAAGGATGAGTTAAAATGAATTCCATTCCATAATTTGGTGAAACTATTTGATGATCTTCATGTAACTTATTTGATGATCTTCATGGAAATTATTTGATGATATTTTCCATAGTGCTTTGCTTCATATTTTACCAAAAGCATAAGAAGACATCCAACGGCATGGACAATACAAATATGCCTGTATTCTAAATGGTCTGCAGTAATTGCAGAATGAGGAAACAGCAACACGATCTACCTTGATTACAATAAAAATGATCTAACTTGGGTAAGTTCTTATTTTTAAGGGAAGTACATGATCATTTACTCTAATCATGACGAAGTTCAGAAACTAATCTCGGACATTTGAGTTTAGGTAAATAGTTCATAGTTGACAGATGAGCATATCCAAATACAAACACAATAACATGAACAGGCAAACGTAACATAAATGAACAAATTGGTAAGAGATCTTACCCAAGTTTCTTTCTGGACCGATGAATCCAAGCCATTGCGGGTGGCAAAATCCCAAACAGAAAGCAATTTGCATAAAGTCCAGCAAAATCTAGAGCTTTAGAGAAAGCAGCCGGGAAGAAAGACGCAATAAAAATAGGAACAATAAGTACAATCCACGTTGCAAGAACACCAATCCGATTAGAACCTCTACATCTGAATTTCTCATAAGTCTATCTCCAATCAATCTCAGAGTATCAACCAGCTGTTTAGGGAAACTAACAGCATAACCAATCAAACTAGTAGCCAATGCAGCAAAGGCAAAACCTTTAACAGCAGGCAGAGCCGATGAACTCACAGATAACAACAACTCAATAGGCTGCACAAAGTTTTCTCCATAACCCCCTGCAAGTCCTAAAACAACTGCATTCCAAGAAACCACCATCAACAAAGGAACCGAACCCCCCAAAAGTATAGCTTTTCGAGCATCATACACCGAATCGCCAACAATTTTGCAAACAAATGGAGTTACAACGTGGAATCCCAATGTAAGTACAGTCACAGGAATCGCGGGCAAAATTGAACCAAGTCTCCAAGAAGCAAAAGATAGAGAGCTCATCAGATTGCTTCTCCCAGTAGACAAACCAATTACGACCAATGCTGTGATAGATAAGAGCATTAGAGAGCAAAGCAGTCTATTAGTTACATCAATAGCCTTAAAAGGGAAAAACCCAATTGTGATAGCAACTGAAACAGGTACTACAGAATGAGCTGCGACTGGATTGATCAAAGGAAGTTGCTGAATTATAAGAGAACCAATGCCAGAGACGCAAGCAATCATCAAAGAGAAACTGAGGCAAGCATAGACCAAAGCGACAAAAGCGCCAAAATTGGGACCAAACGCGTTGGTAGCTAGCGAAGTGAAGCTGACCTCCTGCGCATTGGACTCTCTCATGGTGGCAAAGGTTAGCTCTGCGACTAGAACAATGGAGGAGACCACATAGACCCATGAGAGGGCAATGGCAACGGTGGAAGGTAGTGGGCCGGATTTGATGGTGGCCGAGGGGAGCCCGAGCATGCCGGGGCCCACGGCGGTGCCGATG
>NC_033801.1:124463724-124482570 GCF_001876935.1 Asparagus officinalis | reverse complement strand
GGCCCAGAAGCTCTTCTTGGTGGGGTTTTGAGGACCAAGCGAGGGCTTTGCGGGGTTCTGAGGGTTGCTGGTGGCTTTGGGGATTGAGGGGTTGGAGAGGGAAAGGGAGAGGGGGGTCTTGGTGATGGGTTTTGGGTTTTTGAGGGGGTTCGAAGAGAGGAAAGGAGATTGAGATTGAGGAAGGAGTTGGGTTCTTTGGTGAAGGTGGAGAGAGGGGATGGGCGGTTTGAGCCAATGAGAGAGATTAAGCATTTTTGGGAGGGAGATGGGTTTCTCTCTCTCTCTCTCTCTCTCTCTCTCTCTCTGTGGAGTTGGGGTTGCGATTTGGTGAAGAGGGTGTAGAGGTCGGAGAGGAGTAGGAGAATCTTTATGAGCAGAGGGGAGAGAATCTTTTTAGAATCCAAACGCAAATCCTGGGGCACGGGAGAAAAAGGAACCGAATCAAGCCAGGCACGTGAGGAGCGTCTGCAGGTTCTGTCTCATGTGGACTGCGTCAATAACAACCATAGACGTCTGATAGAATATGATATTATTTCACATATTTCTAGCCTATATTGAACAAAATTTTGTTATAAACTCATTCACATTTAAAAAAAAAAAATCAACTCTGTTGAGATTTTATTACAAAAACCAATCCATTTTGTGGCCACGTCAGCATCGTGGCCACAAAGTGCGTCGGTTTTTTTTAATCCCGTTCCTAAATAGTCGGGGTTAGCAACCTCGACTATTTAGGAGGCTGCATGTGTTTAGAAGTCAAATTAGTTGGGGTTCGAAACCCCGACAAATTTAAACCCCAACTAATTTAATCACACATTAAAATTGGTCGGGGTTAGGAACCCCGATCAATTCGACGGCTAGCAAAACAATTGGCTGGGGAGGAAAGGGCGAGTCTGGTGGCTTTCACATTCATTTTGGTATTTTTTTAATTCGACAGCAACAACACGGCCACTAGTTGTTGAATTGGCTGTAATGCAAGAGGGAAAATCCCACTTTATCTTGTAAATTCACACTCGAGAATAGTGAATTCATTCGAGGAAGAATCCCACTTTAGCTAAGGAGCAGCATGTGGATTCATTCAAGACGTCAGCGCAAGAGGACGAATCCCACTTCAGCTAAGAAGCATGTGGCTCACGTCTTAGAGGAGAAAAAAAGATTTGATTAAATTAGTCGGGGTTTTGAATCCCGACTAATTTAGCTTGTAAATTCACAAGGACGCCTAAAATAGTCGGGGTTGGCAACCCCGACTATTTAGCAAGGCGTTTAAAAAAACCGACGCACTTTGTGGCCACGATGCTAACGTGGCCACAAAGTGGGTCGGTTTTCGAACAATAGGGTCGATTTTTTTAAAAAAATTGTGAACGGGTTTATAACAAAAATTTCTTCAGCCTATATTTGCATGCAAAAAGATGTGGATAAGTTTGTATATATTTGTCCATATCCAATTACATACGGATACCGATGTCATTTCTATTTTTTTCTAATCATCTATGAATCAAGATATATTTAATGAGAAATCACACAAAAGTACGATGATCGCATTATCTTATATCCAATATGTGGATACATACGTTTTTCCTCTTATTCATTTTTTTTATCTATATCCAACTTGTAAGGATGCTCGATGCATTTTTTTGAACAGGATATAATAAATGTCATATCTGATTCGCATATCCCTATTCTAGCTCTCAAGCAGTACGCCTCGAAAGCATGCTTGCCAAATCAAGTTCAGAAAAACACAAAACATTCAGTGGGCAAAATAGGTCCAAAGATTTTACCCATATAATTTCCTGACACATCCCTTTCCTGTTGCTATATCCTCGGTAGTCTCATACAACAATATGCATCTCTCGCATGTATTTCTTCAGGCCGTCACTCGTAGACTCACCCTGCGCAAGATGAACCACCCGTTCTTCATATAATTTCGAAAACCTCACGGAAGAATTAGTAAATTCAGGTTGCAATGTCTCACTTGCTCCTATACCACCAAATTAACATATTACAGAATGTACCGAACGGTGTCCCCCCTTATTGCTACACTCCAAACAAAACCTCACCCAAACAACACTCAAGAGACTCTCTACTCTCTAAAGAGAATCAGAGATTATTTCTACAATCATTAAAAATAAAACTTTAATGAAAAACCACACCAACTAAACAAATGCACTCCTGAGTTCCCAGGTCAATGTAAAAATAGACAGCTAACTTAAAGCAAACAGCATCAAACCACCAACATGCCTTTCCCCGAGCTGTCGACATATCATCTAGGTAAGGGCTCCAAAGTCCTCACATTTGCGCCAGTCATCCCATCAAGCTTGTCTTTGGTTATCTCCACAAAGTGACCGACCATTTCGTGGAACTGCTTCAATCCGGACAAGGGTAGGATAATTGATGAGCGGTCTGCCCCAGCAACCTGCATTAGAGAAATTAGCTAAGGACTTTTCCATGTTGAAAGAGTTTTTTAGGGTAAATTACAAGAAATCTCTTTCATCTATACCTTCTTTTTCCCACACGCGCGCGCGCACAAACACAAATTAAAAAAAGAAAAAGAAAAAAAGAAAACACCATCTCAAAAGTTCAGCAAAAATCCCTCACTTATGATCATCTAAAACCATTAATTTCATAACATGGGTTTTCTTTTTCAGACATTCACGTAGACATCTTGCACTTGGATAGATGACCGAACGAACTTCTACACTTAAATATTCTCACTTTTTGGGAGTTGAAACTAAGGAAATAGACAAGTAAATTAGTGCTCTCAGGTACATATTTTTCTCATGAACATAGAATTCCTCATGAAGATGCCTACCCACTACCCAGACCGGCCAGACATAAAAGACCAAACTCCATTATAAGACTAATGGTTTCATTATTCTATCCTAGCTGATGGTTTTTCCTTGAATATTTTTAGATGAGGCTTCATGAAAAAACAAGGTATAGATAGATGTAAGTTTCTTGTGATTTGCCCTTAATGTACTATTCCATCTCTTTTAGTTATATGTGTTACCTCGGATATCTTAAGAAAATGGCCCCTGTTATTGCTTCCCAAATCAAAGAAGAACCTTTTTTGATCTGCTCTGATAACTTTTGACAGACCCAAGTTCGCCATTTCCTCATGTGGGGGGAGTTCAACTAGCCTATCTACGTTAAGGTCTGACCCGGAGGGTTGCTGGGAACTGTGGCCTGATATAAATCCAGCTCCCACATCATCTGAAAGTCCCGCAAGCTGTTCTGAAGGTTCCATATGTTGCTGTATTCATGATAAGATGAATCGAGGCATGAGCTATTGGAAATAGTAAGGGAACTAAAATATTAAACAAAGTATTCCAAGTAAAGTACCTGATTGGACCCAAGGAAAAGCCTTGAAGCTTCATTATTGATCTCGAGCAATATATCCCTGAATGCGGCCCATCCCTCTTCACCAGAGCTTCCTGCAGGAATGATAATTGTGCTCCGGTTTCTGCTTACAGATGCTTCAGAGACCTATTAAATGACCGTGTGCATCAATTCTTTGTTAACTTCAGAATATCTAATTTATGCTCATTTAAGTTTAGCTCTAGAAAGCCTTTCGAAGTCAAGAGTCAAACCAAGTCTGCAAACAATTGCACAAGTTACCTCAGATGCTGTATTAACTTGAAAAGGTAAATGGGAAAGTATAAACTAAACCATAGAAAATTCAAATAATTGACTAAGAAGAGGGTTAGAAGACTATCATGCACAAATCGCAGAGCAATTTATAAATGATAATGTCAGAATTCTATTACAGATGGTTCTCTATACAGTACAGATTTACTAAAAAATTCAGATTTTAATGCAGATATTGATTATAATTAACTCTTCATCGGAAAAAGAAGAAGAAGAAGAAACTTAAGGTTCTTCTATCCGAGGGTAACCTCATAATGAAGTAGAATTGAATGGCAGTATTTGGAGGATTCCACTAACGCTAAAGATCTCAATCTGAAAAGCAGACCAATCATAATAAACAATCCACAAAAATGACAGCAGTATATGATCCTTCATGACTGAGAAGTACTAGACAAGTATCAGATCCTTCTTCATAACAGAGCAGTATGAGACCAAGGATACAATAGATTGAAGAAGTAATGTGGTATTGCACCATTTGTCCACTTGGAAACTACAGTTGCAGAAATAAATTACTAAGCCAAGAGCCCAGCAAACTACAGTCGCATGTTGCATCACTATACTGATATTAGAAATTCCTGTGCAGCATCTACCGGTCAAAGGGAAGAAGCTAGTCCATGAAACCAAATGAAAGACAGAGAATTTACTCATCACAATCAATCCAAATTTGAATAGTGCGAAACCCAAGTGCCTGCACAACAACTTCAATATGATATTCTATGAGTTATAGCTTACCATGGCTACAAAGTCAAATCAACGTCAACTTTGCTTAGAAAAAAATGAGTCAGTTTGAGTACAATTTTCATCCAAAACATATTTAATGTATTCTGTAAAACCTTTCATATAAATTACTAAAACTTCCAAATAACCTGGCACGCAAATGTAGACCCTTGGTTAGAGAACAAGGGTCAACACCATTTTAACAACTAGTGAAAAAGCTAACTACGCCAATAATTGAGAAAAACAAGCCACCACAGTTTATAGGGTTTTTTCCTAGAAACCACATTTAAATACGGTCATTCGACAGAAAACACATTGATTGTCAATTTATACATTAACCACCTCTAAACGGTTTTTTGTTGCAATCAACCAATAGGACTCACTTTTAAGTCAGGTTTTTTCACTTTTGCTATAATAATTAGTTGTCAAATACCAAGTATATCTGAGAAATGATCCTTAATGGAGGTTAGTGAGATCAACTGCTGGAAAAAAAAATTAAGTGACAAAGTGGGTCTAGGCGGTTGATTGCCACAAAAAACCCTATAAAGATGGTTTATGTATAAATTGAAAATCAAAGGTAGTTTCTATAGAAGCCCCCTATTTTAAAGGTGGTTTCTATGGGGGAAACCCCATTTTATAACTCTAAGAAATTAATTCAGCTTGCTACAAGAACCTCTCAACTGCCTTCTTAAGAATCAACATCAATCTTTGTAAGTACATAGTTAACAGAATATATGACATTGACATAAGTGGGCTCCATCAAAGACTCAAATTATACTAAGATTAAAGCACCTTAACGAACTAAACAAGCACACAATAAAGGCATAGCTCTTGTATTCTGTTCATTCGTGCATTGATAAACCATTCAAAACAGTTCAAAAAAAACTCCAATCATATATGCATTCTGGTAATAATATATCCATCAAGAAACCTCAATCAAAACATTACTACAGGTAGCAACCTTTTGGCATTTTAAATAATAATAATAAAACAAGGCAAGAAGAGTTATGAGAGTAAAGAAAAAATCGTGGCAGAAATCCTGGAAACAGGGGGAAAATTTTACTATTGTTGGCAACAATAACAAAAAGAAAAACAAACCATCCACAGCACTAATCAATAAAATGCATCATATGAGAATACAAAACCACAAGTGCAAATAACCAGGTTGAACTCACAATATTTATCAATGGAAAAAAGAAACATTATGATTTCAGTTGGATAGCAGTTAACAGAAAACCAGCTCAAGATGTTAAACCCAACACAGAGGAAGGCTGAACAAGAATAGAAAGAACAATAGCAGTCAAAATATGCATCTGATCATACAACTCCAAAGGATTTCATTTCAGCATCTATTATTCGATATTTATTCTTGCATAATAAACCTGGTTCAACATAAAATCAGTTTAACAGCTACAAACCAGTGCTAAAATTAGAAATCTGGTTCATCTAGCATTGCGATTTTTTAATCAACACAACTTTTGCTCATGTGAATCATATCAAGTTGTACAATTTTGATACATCAGACCAAAAGCTCAAAACCATCTCAGCAATACTAAAGACTGTATGTGTGATATTAAGAAGCATTGGGTAATTCGTAATCATATCAACTGTTGCAATTTCAGAACATCACAGAATAATTAGCTCAAAACCATCCCAGCAATAGAACAAGGCCCAATAAAGCCCACCACAGTGCTTTCTCTAATCGAATTACCTTGACTATCAACAACATAACACTCATTAATATCACACGTATATGACAAAATATTCACATAAGCACCATTTTCCCCACTACTACTCAATCAAAAGCATTCACAATCATAACCAACATCGCAGTTCGGCACGATATCAAATGAAAATACCACCAAAAATTCCAAAGGAGGACAGAACAAATACTATTCAAATTAAAATAATAACAAATAAAACAATATCATCCACTATTACTTGCTGTAATCACCAAAACAGGAAAAGCCGTTACCTTCAAGAACCTCCCCCTTTTGTTCTCGCCAACATCAAAGTAAAACACCTAAATCCATCAAAACCAACAAAAATCAATCCAATTCCATAAATCCAAACAACAAAAGGACCAAAATCAAACAAAAAGAACCAACCTTTGCATCAAGCTTCAGCTCCTTACTAAAAGCATCACGCTCATCAGTACTAACGTAGTAATTGAACAGATCAAGAAACCAAACGATCCCGTTCACGGGCACAATTATCGTGGACCTCGTCGCCGACGTCTTCTCGGAGATCTTCAGGTATCGGCCCCTAGGGTTTTCCTTTAGATCGAAGTAGAACAACTTGTGCTCGAATTGGAGAGTCTTGCAGAAAAGCTCCACATCGCCGCCGCCGCCGCCGCCTTCCATTCCAAAACCCTAACCCTAGTTGTGGGGAGAGAAGCTAGTTTAGGGTTTGGGGCGGGGTTAATTAGGGTTAGGGTTTGGCGCCATGGGGTTTGACCGAGGAGAGTGAAGGAGAGGGGCATCGAATTAGGGTTTGTTTGCCCCTTTTAAAACTCTCTCGCTCTCGCTCTCTCTCTCTCCTCCGAAGGAATCGGGGTTTTTTTTACTGCGATGAGTTTTTTTTTGTACTGTGGGAAGTTTCGCCGGTTAAATTTTTATCGGAGCGGCGGGAGTGCTAACGTGCGCAGGCTATGGGAGTTATTGGGATGAGGTTTGATAGGTTGGACTCTGTTTGGATCCGACCCGCTTTTGTAGGTCCGTCACGTTGATCAGATGTGAGGGGGTGGTTTGGAGAAGAAGCGGTTTTGAACTTAAATTTTGACTTAAAAAAACCTGGACTAAGTTTGGCACTATTTTAGATAAATACAAAAAAAAAAAAAAAAAAAACTACCCGAAGTTTGAAGAATTGTTGAACACTTTCTTAAGGCTCCATTAGGAAAAGGGATAAAGAAGAGGGATTAAGGATAATGATTAAAGTAGTTAGCTCATTTGATAACCTGAATGATTAAAAAATCGTAACACATTCAATAAGTTTTATTTTATCTTTTATGATTATTTTAAAAAAAAAAAAAAAAAAAAAAAAAAAAAACTACCCGAAGTTTGAAGAATTGTTGAACACTTTCTTAAGGCTCCATTAGGAAAAGGGATAAAGAAGAGGGATTAAGGATAATGATTAAAGTAGTTAGCTCATTTGATAACCTGAATGATTAAAAAATCGTAACACATTCAATAAGTTTTATTTTATCTTTTATGATTATTTTTAGTGTTCGGGAATAACAAAGATTTTGACTATTCTCTTTATAAACAGAGGGGGATAACTCTTAATCCTTCTAAATAGGAGTATCAGTAAACTCCTCATTTTGAGGATTTAACTCATTTTAATCGCTTTAGAAGGGTTAGCTTAACCCTTCTGTATTATTTTGTGTTTGGCCAATTAAAAATGATTAGCTCACTTTAACTATTATACAGATTTTTTGTGTTTGGCAGGTTAAAAAGGGGTTAAGTATCCCTAACCCCTCATTTAACCTGTTGCCAAACAACACCTAAGGCCCTGTTTGGCAATCTTATGAAAATTGGGCCAGGTTTGAACTTAGTCCAATTTTAAGCTTGTTTTTTTTATTTGCAAAAAACTAGGCTAAACCTGTCCCAGGTTTTTTTTTTTTTGTTTGAGGCCTTAAACCGGTTTAGTTGTGAAGCAAGGGGTAGCTGGTTCACAATTGACTAGTTATCCCAAGAACCAGTTCCAACAACCAGTTTGTAAAGATGTATTTGACAACTCTCTAAAACTGAGCTAAGTTTGAACCTGATCAACTTTTAAATTGTTTTGTTGATTGATAAAAACTAGTCCATAAGGCTATGTTTGGTTTGGAGGAAAATAAAGAAAAGGAAAAGAAAATGCAATAGAAAGTATCTTTACCTGATTTGGTTTGAAAGAAAATTAAAAAGAAAATGAATGTTAAAATCACCGTAGAAAGTCTCATATGTTCTCAGTTCTCTTCCCCTTTCCCGACTCAAACGGAGCGAAAATGAGAGAGAGGGAGAGAAAATCTCGCCCGACGCCTTCTTTGAAAATTCCCGACTCTATCCCCGATCTCGTCGACTCCATCCCCCCCTCCCCAATCCGCTCCCTCCCCCACCCCCCCTCCAGCAAACCCTAGTCGAAGGAAACCCTAGTTCGAGCAAACCCTAGCGATCAATGGAGGCCTACGCTGACAAGGTTGGAGCTCCGAACTCGCGGGAGACGGCGGACCTCGACGAGAGAGTGAGTCGGTTGGTGATCCTCTGGACCAAGAAACGCTCGGGTTCTCCGTCGCAGGCGCCGGATTCTTCAGTTTCGACTTCGTCGGCGGCGGTGGCAGCGGTTTTTGGGGATGGAGGCGGAGGGATCTCAGAGGTAGCGCTAAATCAATTGGATCAACTTCTCTTCATTTTTTTTCTTTGGTAATCTTGAGAAAGTTATGATTTTTTTATTCATCTATGGTTTGGAGTTAGGGCTAGTTACTTCTCTTGTATGTACCGATGTAGAGAAGTTCAAGAGACTGACCATTTTATTTTTAGCTTTAATTTGAATTTAACAAGAATTTAGGCATTTGAGATGAAGCTTATCATTCAAACCTGTAAAGGATGCCCATATAACTCTTTTGATGGTTGGGGAAAATGTCCATGGCCAAAATACATATCGGTATCAGGAGGTAATTTAATTTACACTCTAATTACATGTTTGCATTTTACCACCTAGTTCATAAGTTTAAGGAATTGTTTTCATTGTTAAAACTAAGAGAAACTCAAAAAAATTGCGCATTATTAGAATTTGCAATTTCCTTGGTTTATGCCGACAAGAAGGTGAGTTCAGAGCTTGTAACCACATATATAGAAGTATAAATTTATAATCTACCTTATTAGAGCACATAGTTTGAAATATCCTGTTCAATGAAAACCTTCTGGAAGAGCAAAATATTCTCAAGTGTCTGTTCGAGGTGGTGCCCAGATCAACTAGCCATCAGTAGGGAGTTTAGCAGTGATTTTATACTATGACTTGGGCATTTTCCTTTGATTCTTTGTCAAATGTACTGGTTGTCTCTTGTTTGTCACCTTTGACCAGTGAATGAATATCATTTTGCACTAGAACAATCAATCCTTCTACTGTGATTTGTAATCTTAAACTGAGAGTGAAACATTAGCTATCACTGCGAGGCGATCCCGTCGCAAAGTTAAACTCTTGTCATGAAGCCACACCTTCAGTATTTCATTAATGTGAGATGATTGGGTTGGAATTCTATTTTAGAGTGTGTATATGCCTGTGCATATATGTATGCATACTTGTGCATGTGTGCTTGCACGCATGCGTGCACGTGAGTGTGCATGTATGCATGTATCTGTGACTGGAACTCCTTGAGCTTAATGTTACATTCTGAAAAGAAATTAACTAACCCTCCAAATTTTAGTTGCTAATGCTAATATATACCCTTTTATTTGTAAATATCAAAACAAACCATTGCCAATGCTAATATGTACCCAATACAGGATCTTGGGTACAGGTCTATAACAATGGGGATGTGTATGAGGGAGAGTTTCATAAAAGGAAGTGTTCAGGGAGCGGGGTGTATTATTACTATATGAGTGGGAGGTATGAGGGGGATTGGGTTGATGATAAGTATGATGGGTATAGGGTGGAGACCTGGGCGAGGGGGAGTCGATATAGAGGGCAGTATAGGCAGGGGTTGAGACATGGCTTTGGTGTCTATCGGTTTTATACGGGGGATGTGTATGCCGGTGGGTGGAGTAATGGGCAGAGCTATGGGTGTGGTGTGCATACGTGCGAGGATGGGAGCTGGTATGTTGGGGAGTTCAAGTGGGGAGTCAAGCATGGGCTTGGGCAAGTTTGATGAACTTATATTTGGTTCTTATTGCTTGTAGTCGTTCTTTTTTACATTGAATATGGTTATTGGAGCATATTTTGTACTACGTTGCGACTAATACTTTCTGTCTTGAACTTAACTTATTTACGTTTGGGGCAGGCATTTCAAGGAATGCTGTATTGTTAAATCACATATTTTATTTTCTGAACATCCTCCATTTAGTTTTCTTTGAAGAGTCAGAACACCTAGCAAGTAGCTATATACTTGGTAGGTTAAAACAAATATACTGGGGAATACAATCATACGGCAGTTTCATCTTTGGATATGGCCATAGATGTCTTCCAGATTCAATGCATAACTGTATTAGTTAAATTATTCAAAAATTTCCTTATTTCTTCTTTACTCCAAATATGAAGCTTTACAATTGCCAAAGGAAAATCTTAATATGCAACAATACATTCCTAAACATTTAATGATATGTTCATGGTGGAGGGAAGGTTATGACTTACTTGGGTGAGCGAAAATCCTCCCCATGTCCCTCCAATGCAGAGGAAGGTCTGTTCATGTCCTTTTATGAAGTGTAGGAATCTTTCTTCATTGTGATAGAGAGTTATGTTGGTTTACTTCTAAGTTATAACTATATTGGAGCTGACATCTTCGTTTATGTTTTAATATTTTGGTTTACTTCTAAGTTATAACTATATTGGAGCTGACATCTTCGTTTATGTTTTACTTTTTACAGTGTTAGATATAATTTGTAGCAAATTCTAAGTTATAACTATATTGGACCTTTATATTCTACTTATTTGAATTTTTTTTGAATTAATTTCAGGGGATGAAGGATGCGAGATTGATGTTTTGATGGGCTCACTAAAGTCAAAAACTAAGGAATTCGGCATATTTTTCTCTCTCTCTTTAGTTAATATTCTCTATATATGAAATTGATTGTAATAGATTTTGTTGGTTAAGATTTTTTATATGAAATTGATTGTAATAGACTTTGTGACTAGAAATGGATTATACTTTATATTAGGAATATCATGATATTTTCTTTAGATTTGTTTTGGTTCTTTCATTGACCTTTCTTTCTGCAAATATTATGTGTGAGAAATGTTGTTCTTTAATTAGCGGAATTGTGGCTGTGCCTCTGCTTGTTAATATTTACAAACTCAATGTTGATGGCCACTCAACATTTGAATCAAATGATATGAATCTAATTTCAAAAAGTATGAATTAAAATTATGTTGTGATAATTTTCTTCCTCTTTTCTCAGAAATGTAACCAAACAAGAGAAAATGACTTTCTTATGAATTTTCTTCTAACTTTCCTTGCAATATTATTTCTAACCAAACAATAAAAAGAATATCATTTTCTTTTCTTTTTCCTTTCCTTTCTTTTTCCTTTCTCTTTCTTTTTCTTTTCTCTCCCTTTCCATCAAACCAAACACAGCCTAAGTGAACCCGTTTACTTCTAGTTCATTTTTGGGCCTCTAAATTGGTTTAGTTGTGGATCAGGGAGAGTTGGTTCACAACTAAACTAGTTCTTTCCTAAACCAGCTTTTAAGGAACAAGTGTGACCCAATTTAAGTAAGTTGTCAAACACACCATAAGGGTTCAAAATAATATTTATATCTACAAATTTATCCATATCCTATAAGGACATATGAACTTTTTCGATGTATAGATGTAGTTTCTAAATATTTATATCCAATAAAATATGAGTATCAATATATATAGTAAAATACTTGGAACTGTATTCCCTATAGTGTAGGGTTTAAGATCAAATTTGATGATCAAGAGATCTAATCTTAACTTTCCGCATATAATGAATATATTATTGAATTCTTTTGCATTGGATGTACTATAATTCTCATAATTTTATCTGGTTTCTAATATTCATTTCGCATCCACATGTATATTCACAAATACACATGTACATCTATATCCATATAAGACTTCAGCAAATATGAATGTGTGCAAATATAGTAAATATTGTATTCAATCTGTTTGCACCCCTAGTTGGGTGTGGATCAGAGAGAGAGAGAGATGAGCGAGAAATTTTAGCATCAACCAGTAATTTATAAGGTTATACTTTTGGATCGAACTTTTTTAATAAATATCCCAACTCATAGTTTTGAAAAAATGCAAACATACGAAATAGATATGTTTTGGATTCGTTTGCTTGAGGCTCAAATAGTAACTTTACACTATCAAAACTTAAAACTTCATTTATAAACATACAATGGATTTATCGTTGGTTCAACTTTGAATACTGACTTAATTGTCAGATCACAAAATGACAACTTTAAGAGTTTATATTTGCGCCAATCTAATTTATTTCAAATTTAAATATTGTGCTTTTATTCAGAGAAAGCATCAAATTCTGACAGAAACTCTGTATTGATTAATTAACAAAAAGATGAAATAATTAGCCGATAGAAAACAACCGATACAACCAGAGGGATCTGTTGACCAACAATCCAGGTTTAAGAATAAGCCCCTCAGCATTATAATTGGTCGATTTGATCAAGCACAACCTGAATTTTAACAAAACATGAAAATGAAAAAAAAAACCAAACTGTAACGCAAAACAACAGCTACCTGGGGAATGAAAAGACCGTCAGAAAAACATAATGCAACTTGTTCCCACAAAACATAGTTTAGCACAACTAAATCACCTCAACAACCAAAACAATCAAGTATTAAACAGTATGATGACAGTACACTGAACAAAATTACTAGAAAATGTTCTCCGAATGCAGAAGAGATCCATCGAACTTAAAAGCGTTAATGAACTACAAAATGGCAGAAATGAAAAGAAGGAAAATGGGTCAAATCTCTTCAGCGCTTTCCACCGCCGCCGCCAAGTTTAGGGCCTTTGCCTCCCTTGGGCATGCTGGCACCCTTGGATTGCGTCTTCTGAGTCTTAGCCACAAGCTCAGCCTTCTTCGCTTTCTTCTCGTCCTTTGTCTTCTTGATTCGCTCCTTGATTTCACTGCAAAAGCATCAACAATACCGTTTGTTTACTGTTTCTGGTCATTTTTGCGCAAGAAGAGATGATTCTAATCAGGAAATGCCAATTATACTATTTCCGGTACAATCTTCATATTCAAGTGAAAAATAGTACAGAAAAGGACTAGGCTTGTCATTCTAATAGTAGCATCAAAAATACTTGGCATGATCCAAGTTTAACTCCTTAAGAGACAACTGTAGTAATAGTTGGCATGACACAATCATAACACCTGAAGGGAGCAATGCACAGTACTGGTTTATACATAGGGAAAACAAGCAACTCCTTAAGAAAGTCAGGATTTTAAGAGATAATGTTTGTTCCTAGTACTTCAGGAAGAGAATTTTAAAATGGTTTTGATCTTTCTTCGAGAAACTCTTAAAAAGACTTCTATTATACGTAAGAAAAAAAAACTAAGGCACAGGATATGAGAGGTGAAACAAGCCACACTAGGAAATAAACAACGCAAGAAAATATAATAAACAAACAAATCAACAAAACTTGGAAGAGGAAGAAACCTCGGTAGCAAAAACAAAGTTGTGAGCAAATAAGAGATTAGAGCCATCAGAAATGGTTGAAACTAGGTTGAGAAGCTGACAGGGTAAATTTGATGTCATTCTGAAGGGAAGTTATGACAAAATACACTAGAACTAGAGTCAAATAAGAGATTAGAGCCATCAGCAAAGAAAGCAGCATACCGTAAAGCTGCTTCTCTGGCAGCATCACGGACCTCAGCCTTCTCAGTTCTCCTCTTCTGAATCACCTCAAGAGTAGCGCCAACAATCGACCTTGAGTATGGCTTCTTGGTAGTACGGCGCCTCTTTTTGACAGCTTCAGCACTAATATCCTGGAACAAGAATCCAAAACCATCAAGGATGACACAGTTATATTTGCAGGAAACATAATATGTTGTGTATAGCACAAGAAGATGCAATTGTACTGTAATTTCAAATAGACCACTAAGACAAACATGTGTTAAAAGATGCGTCTAGCGTACATGACAGCATTGACAAAAAACGTATCTTGAAGAAATCAACTCTAAAACAAGTAGCGCTTAAATAGCATTCAAACAAAAACTAAACTAGCATTTTAACTTAATGGCTTTACCAGCATATTTTAGCAATCAAGAGTTTCAAAACATTGCAAAACTTGAGCCATTAAGAAAAAGGAATCTTAGTCCCAGTTACCTAAAAAGTTAATTAACTTCAATCTGGATTCAGCAGGCACATGATAATAAATAATAATAAAACACAACCTACCTAGACCAATTTACATACAATAAGGCCTAAACAAGAGCTCCATATGAATAGATGATCATTTGTAATTTTACTAATAAAACAATCAAAAAACCAATTTAAGTGCACTCTTAGCCAGGGAAAAACTAGGTTATTACAACTTCCAATGGAATAATTCGGAATGAAAATTATGCATGCCATTTATGATCCTTGGAGTGCAAAAATTGTTCATATGCTAGGCAATAACGTCTAGGTGAAGTCATTGAAAAATTGAAACTGGACTAGGAATTAACTAAAAACAACAAAAGGACAAAAAGAAGTCACTAGAAATCCAACTATAAACAACATAACAACTACTACAAGACGTCAACTTCATGATATCCAAATTTTATAATCATTAAAACTAATATCATAACAAATTAAGGCAGTATTATCCTGAACATACCTTTTTGTGCTGCTTCCTGTACATTGCTGTCCAGGTAAGCTTGGCAGGCTTCAGGCGATTGTGAAAGTAGCGCTTGCATTTTGAGTTTGAAAACAGGAAGACCTAAAGGGGATAGACAGATCAATATCAAAATTATAATGTGTGAACCATTAAAGTACCTAATAATCCGAAAAGCAAATAAGTTTACTTGGGAGTCAGCTCGGACAAATCTAATGCCCTTCCCCGGGTATATCTTAGCACCACTGAAACGACACAGCTCAGTCCTGCAATTTAAAGCAAATGTTTAGTTGTGTATTAGAAAATGAAAAGTATTGTGCTGAAAACACAAGAAGCTATCTGTAACGATTCCCTATATCGACCAAAGCATTCGATATAGTTATCGATCAGAGTTCTGATTCCAACCTAGTCATGAAACATAAAATACCTAAAAATGACTCGTAAAAGGCATGACTTTGGAAAATGTATACATCTATAATCAGGGGGGGATTATGTGTAAAGAATGATCATTATACAAGGGTCAGAGGGAAACATACTTGAGAACCATCTTCTTCGCCTGCGGAAATCCTACTTACCTCCTTCTTAAACAAAAACAATATGATTAGCAACGTGCACAATAAACAAAATATTACAATCTAGAATAAATTTTCTAAATAAACTCATTCATATTTTTTTTCTAAAAATAGACCCCTTGAGTTTTATTTACAAAAATAGATTCATTTTATCTTAATCCGGTTCCTAAATAGGTCCGGTTCCTAAATAGACGGGGTTACCAACCCCGACTATTTAGGAGGATGTAAACCCTCAATTATAACCCTAAACCCTAACGTTCTATGCACTAAATAGTAGGGGTTAGCAAGCCCGACTATTTAGAAACCGGATTAAGACAAAATGGGTCGATTTTTGTAAAAAAAACTCAAGGGGGTCTATTTTTATAAAAAAAATTATGAATGGGTTTGTTTAGAAAATTTCTTCTTACAGTCTATTATGGCTAATCATTCTTCACATACTTATTGATACTTATATTTACATATTAGTGAAATTAGGTTCTAATATATGTATAAAAATGTCAGCTAAAGTTAATGTTGGGTGATTACAGGCAGCAAAAACATGATAAAGTTCGAACTGCAAAGCGCATCCCCAAATCTCTCTTGCACAAAGAAAAATAGAGCTCTAGAACAATCAAAAACAGTTCAAAGCTTAGTACTTGTGCACAGATTCCCTCCTAAAATCCACTAACATTAACAATAAATCCCTAATTCACCAACAAAATAAAAGAAGAACAAAAATTTTGTATTTTTTTTAACCCATTTGGGCATACCCATTATTCAAAAAAGTTCAATTTCTGGATTCGTGATATTGGAAGAATCTAGATCTGAGCAGTATAGAACGAAGATTGTAGATAAAAATATAAAAAATCATAAAATGGGTTCGATAAATAACTAGCTTAGAATCAAATTTTAAGGTCAGATGAAAGTTTGGGAACAGCGAGAGTGTACCTTCGAAACCCTAGAGGAGACTGACGGCGGCAAGAGGAAAGAAGAAAGATGCGATCTTTTTTATAGGGTTTTGATCCATTTGGGATTAGGGTTTTAAATGGGCCGGTTTGCCGTGGGCGCATTTTGGGCCCAGCGGGGTTTCTTAGTTTGGACCGATACTTGTTCGTTGGATCTGATATTGTTACCTCGAATCTTTAATATTTCAAAATTAGTCCCTGACATCATTGAGTTTGCTATGAAATCCCCTAATTCTTATAATTCCTTTCCAAAAATTAGTCACTGGGATCATTGAAATTAATATTGGATCCCCTAATTCTTGTAAGTTGTATTAAATTAATATCTCCGGTCAGCAGCATCAAGATCTGAGAACTGGGGGACTATTCCCAGTTTCAATGGTCTGAGGAACTATTTCTACACATTAATAAAGATTTAAGGGACTATTTCTGGAAGACCCTTTGTTTGTGATTTTATATCTTACTAGTGTGAACACCGTGCAAAGCATAGCATATCTTTTTTTTCCGGCTACAGTAATCCCGATTTTAATTGCTACACTATTTTTTGAATTGTACAGTATCCCGCTCTGCTACAGCGTTTTTTAAATTTTAAAAAAATGCTACAGTATCTCATCCCTAATTGTTAAAGTAATGACGCTACAGTGAATAGTGCTGCAGTATTTACTATAGCATGAATAGTGATTCTTGGGTTCTCCCATTTGTATAGAGGAATAAATGGTGCGAAACTGAATGGGAATTTTTGATATGATGAACGGACTAGGATAAAAAAAATCTTCATGTTCCTTTACTAGTTGCAACATATTAAATCTCATAAATATATATATGAAAAACATTGTTATCATTGATATATTTTATTTTTACTCACAGTACTCATCGTATATTGGTCTATATAGATTAAATTATAGTGTTTACAATTGTTAGGTAGAAGAGTTCAGAAGTAGATAAGAGAAGATTGATCGTGGACAGAAGCACTAATATAAATTAATATTTCAACATCTCAAGCTATACAAAAGCCAAAACAAAATCTAGATCATCGGGAAAATAGCGCTTAAAATAGCATAAATTGTTAGCATTTTTTTTTCCCATTGTGTTTGCTCTTTTTATAGCTTTCACGGTGACATCTTTCAGCTGACACGGGTGTCCCAGAGTTTTACGACATCGTCTCGCCCGCCCGCGCCGGAGACCGATAACGAATCGGTCGGGGCGCCTGTCAAAGCTCCTGACGTCCCACCCACGCCCGGATAGCGATTATGTCGTCGGAGCAGGAGCAGGAACTTCAAATCCGTCGGACGGAAGCTCGGGTCACGAACCGACTCGATGCGGCCTACTACGGCTGTCTCTGCACGATACGGTCCTGCAGCGACTGAATTTTTCCGAGCAAAATCGTCATCGCAGCCCGTGATCAGGAAATTGTCATTGTGAGAGCACGCTGTGGATCGAACTGACCGACCGTGAGCGTGGCAAAGGATTGTCCCGGAGCCCACTTCGTCTCTGACGGTGAGTTTGCCGAGGTGGTGAGAGCCGGAGATAAACTGGCAGGGGCCGGGGGGAGACGTCCATAACATCCGACTGCTGCTGCTAACATAGCTAAGATTAGTTTTTTTGGGGGGGACTAGTGTGTAATCTTATCTCAAATCTGTAATATTTTGTAACACCCTGACTAATGGCCCGAAGGCCACTAGGACTCACTCGCAAACTCAATGTAGGACTCCCCAGTGCAATTAGGATTATGCTTTGGTTGGGATTATGCTTTCATATAACTGAGGATCTATTTGTGAGTGTAGGAGAATTAGGAAAGAAAAACTAAATAGAGAGCTAGCATCAGTATTCAATCCAATAATAGCAAAACCTTATGGTACCGTTCGTCAAATGGTTAAGTGAGGGGTTAAGGAGATTTAACTCCTTCTTAACCCACCAAATACAAAAAATTTATACAAAGGTTAAAGTGGGTTAACCCTCCATAATTTGCCAAACATAAAAAATATAGAAGAGTTAAGCTAACCCCTCTAGAGGGATTAACATAAAAAATATAGAAGAGTTAAGCTAACCCCTCTAGAGGGATTAAAATGAGTTAACCCCTCAAAATAAGAGGTTTACTAATACTCCATTAAAATGAGTTAACCCCTCAAAATAAGAGGTTTACTAATACTCCTATTTAGAAGGATTAAGAGTTAACATTTCTAACTATAAATAAAATAGTCAAAATCATTGTTATTCCCAAATACTAAAACTGATCACAATGGCTAAAATAAAACTTATTTAATGAGTTAATAATTTAGTACTTCAGATTATTGAATATGCTAAGTACATTAATCCATCTCTTTAACCCCTTTTACTTAACCCTTTGCCAAACGGGGCCAGAGCTATTCTCACGTAACTGTTATGGTATTTTTGGTATACTTGCCATCTAAGTTCTCACAATGCCTTTATTTTTTTTTCCCCTTCGAATTATCTAACCCGAAACTTAACC
>NC_033801.1:124420669-124463709 GCF_001876935.1 Asparagus officinalis | reverse complement strand
CCCCCCCCCCCCAACAACAAACAAAAACCAAAAAAAAAAAAGCCAACAACAAAGAAAAACAAAAAAAAAACCTATCCCTAAGAGCATCTCCAAGGGGCCGGAAAAATCCGGCCCCTTAGCTAAATTTGGGGTTTTTTAAGGGAGATGAGCTCCAAGGGCCGGAAATTTCCCCCTTCACCCACATATCCCTTAACATCCTCCCCAAATTAAGGGGAAGGTTAAAGTCCCTTAACCTTCCCCTTATAATTTTATAATAATATATTTTGTTTTAGATTTAATTTATAGTTAATTAAATTTAGTTAGTGTATAGTTAATTTAAAATAATATAATTATTTTTTAATATAATTTAGTTAATGTATAGTTAATTATTATCTAAATTAATTATTTGTTAAATTTTAATATGATTAATTAATTTAATAATTATATAAGGTTATTTTTTAATCTAAATTAATTAATTAGTTATTGTTAGTTATTAATATTGAATTATTTATTCATTTATAAATAAACCACATATTTAATTAAATCCTAATCTATAAAATTAAAAAACTAAACATAATTAATTAAGGGGTAGGAGACTTTTAAAGGAAAACCATTGGAGGAGAACCAACCCCTCCCTTAAAGTTCTCCCTAAATTAAGGGATATCCAAAGGATCCCTTGGAGATGCTCTAACACAAACTATTATCCAATTTGTCGGTAGTCAATATGCAGCCTTTGTTCAATCAGTTGAAAATTATACAAACAGAGAGCCAGGGTACAAAAACAGTTCTTTTTTCCTTGGTTGTTCAGCAATGCAGAAAAAAATGAATTATGCAAATCCCTATAAAATGATCAATAATTCAATTTTTCTGCAGCCACTACATACCTGCACAATCAGTGGAAAATTATAAAACAGTACCTGAACAGTTTCTTCCTGATTATCCAGCAATACAACAGTGTACAAAATTATAAAACAGAGAACAGGGTATCTCAACAATTTCTTCCCGATTGCCCAGCAATATAACAGTGCAAGTTTCGAGTTTAGCCCACATAAAGCTAATAAAGTTGTATGAGAGATTGCATATATGAATAAATTTCACATCCCACAACATGCTTTTCCAACTAAAAATCATCTCAACCACAACCTTAAACCACTTAAAGAACACACTTCATCGGAGATAAAAACCATGTCAAGATTTATATCTATCACATTTTTTCTCAAGGATTAAATTATTGCATTACAAGACATTCGACATTAATTATCAAGAACAAAATTTTTTACCTCTAAAATCATAAGATCTGAAGATACTCAGAATTCAGCTGGCATCTTTCTCCGGTTCAGACCTCACAATGGGCAGGTTCCTTCTATACTGAGGAGATGTAAGCCTCCTCTCTAAAGGTGTTTTCCTCTTACTCACAACAAACCTGTTAACCCCTTTCCTCATTGGCATTATCTCCGGGAAATCCTCATCAGGAATCTCACTCAGCTCCGATATATTCTTTATTTGTGCTGCTCTTCTGAACCATCTCGCTGCTTTTGCCTCCTCTGACATATCCAAAGGATCCGGCTCTGTGACAGCTGACCCTTCCAAGCTTTTTCCAGAAAACCGAGAGTTATAATTCTGACTGTAACCCTTTGTTTCAGTTTGCTTAGAGTTATAACTCTGACTGTAACCCGTACTCTCTGTTTGCTGGGAGATGTTATAACTCTGATCGTAGCCTTTAGATTCAGTTTGCTTAGAGGAGTTATAACTCTGACTGTAATCCTTACTTTTAGTTTGCTGTGAGGAGTTATAACTCTGACCATAACCCCTATTTTCAGGTTGCTTGGTGTTATAACTATGATCGTAACCTTTAGTTTCACTTTGCTGTGGGTTGTTATAACTTTGGCTGTAACCTCTATTTTCGGGTTGCTGAGAGGTGTTATAGCTCTGACTGTAACTCCTAGTTGCAGGTTGCTGAGAGGTGCTATAATTCTGTCCATAAGCCCTAGTTTCAGGTTGCTGTGAGGTGTTATAATTCTGACTGTAGTCCCGACTTTCAGGCTGCTGTGAAGCGTTATAACTCTGACTGTAACTCCTAGTTTCAGGTTGCTGTGAAGTATTGTCGGATTTTTCAGGAACAGCCTGAGCTTTTTCTGATGGTGCAGGATTCAGTGGAATTGCTTCAATGTTGGAAGGAGCAGTAGCTTCTGGTTGCTTGTCTTTCTTAGCAAAGTAACCGGGAGGAAACGGCACAAAAGGAACAAAGTCAGATTTATTGGCCTGCTCCATGGCTAGCCTTCTTTTATACTGTGGCGATGTCAAAGATCGGTCTTTTTTCTTGCTGACAACAAATCGGTTCTCTCCTTTGCGCATAGGCATGATCTCGGGAAAATCGTCATCGGGTACATCAGATGATTCATTGTAGTTATTGCTTCCAGTTGGGCTTGCTGAAGATGAATCTTCATTATTCGAACTCTTTGGTTTGCTAAAAGTATTTGGTGGCAAGGGGACAAAAGGAACATAACCAGGATCAGTCTTAGCACTACTCTGTCTATAATTTGCCTCTTCGGCCGCCGGTGGAGTCGAGGTACGACCAAGAATCCTGTCTAAACTCTCATTAATTGAAGACTCAGATGGTGTATCAGACTGAGGAGAATTAGCCAATCTCCTTTCTAGTGGTGTCTTCCTAGTGCTAACAACAAATCTATTCACCCCCTTTCTCAAAGGCATGATTTCTGGAAAGTCCTCGTCAGCACTGTTTATATCAGCTTTATCACCAAGTTGGGAAACTTTGTTGAACCATCTCTCTGCTTTCTCATCATTGGCAGCAAGCCTCTGCTCAAGATCAGCTTTATCGGTGTTGCCTCTACCAAGAATCTGATCTACACTAGAGGATTTACCGTAAGGAGCAGTTGATGGGATTTCTGCAGGACGCTTGCAATCACACCTTAAGCATGACATGTTCCTCCCATAATTAAAGAACTCACATCTGCAACAGTAAACAATTTCGACAACGATCAGATTCACAAAAAAGTCTTAAAAACTCTGGACAGTGTCCACGAACACATTAAAAATGGCTTACTGAGGGCATTCCCACTCTGCACCAGTCAGCTGCATTTTAGGCCGCACCTCTTCACATTCAAGGCATCTTGAGTTCCTCGCAAAATTCATGAAACTACATCTGCACAATTAAAAAAAAAACAATGCATTGGATGCATATTTTTAAAGAGCAACCATCTGTGCTATAGAAGGAAAAATGACGAGCAAAATAGTTAACTTTTGAGCGCATACCAATCATGCTTATTTAATTCAAACTGAACCACTATATAATTTACGTTCTCCTCAATGTCCATACTAAAAATAATTGAGATATTTTAAAAATCTGAGTGATGGACAAAGAAAGCAGAATAAGCTCGTATACAGAGGAATTTAAGATGGACAGTTGAAATTTATAGGAGGAACAAAAGTGTGTCTAATAAGGATGCAGGAGATGGGACATAAAAGAAGATGAGCAATCTAGAAAAAGATCTGCGAAGTCCAACTATAAATGGTAAAAACAGTCACTTCAAATGATCTTGGTGATTTTTAACCATTCCTAACTTAGCATTCAAAGTGATAGCAAAAATTGTTGAAGATAGCTTATTCAATGACTTATTGCAAAATTGACAATTATCCATTAAAGGTTAACGTTTGACTTGAATTTGATAAAACAGAAGGTAACCAAAATTTAACCTTGACCACTTCTCTTGCATGACTCAGATTCAGTTGACGAATAATTTATGCCATAAACAACCAGGCAAGGATAGAGAAAAATGGAAATCATAAAAAGAGACTTATTGAGCATTCTACTTCAGTAATCTTCTTTAAACCATAATAGATTGGCTTGCTAACTGAAATGAGCAAAAAAAAATTGCAGAACCTTTTATGTAAAGACTAGTACATCTTACGTTATGTATGACTATAAAAATGTCATAAAAAATGTTCACTTAGAACCAGAATTTTAAATTCCATGAAACAAGATAGCAAGATACACATAAAAATAAAGAAAGTACATGAGGAAAACACTCAAGTATCAGAAGCATAAGGTACACATAATCCACTTACTTAGGGCAAATCCAGTCACCTCTTTTCATCTCAATATTTTGTCCGGGAGGCCTGGAAAACTGTTCAAAACTAACAGGATCCTGTCCTAAAGTGGACTCAGTAAATTTCGAACCCTGAATGGGCCTGCTCAGAGTAACAAATTCAGTTAACAAGCTCCGGATAGATGCTTCCATTAGTTTAGTGTCTTCATGCTTTATCCCATCAGGAATGCTGAGAGAATCATAAACATAACTCAACACATACCGCATGACATCAATAGTTTGTGCTCTCTCAGATTCCAACACCTAATATTTTTCCACAATATGAACAACTGCCTGTTAGCAAAAAGCATGACATCACCAAATAACAAAAAGAAACAGGATACAGTCTTTGTCTCTGATATGAATAAAAGGCTTCTGAATGAAAAAGTGCATTAAAGCATGAGGACAATATCACTCAGGTAATCATCCAGAAAATACCTACACACGCCTCTTATGAAGCATAAAATGTTTTATTGTGTTATTGAAATTAAAGTAAGGAGTTGTTATCAGTTTCAGTTGAAGACAAATTAAAGTTAAAATGAAAAGTTTGAAAGAAAAAAAATCACATTTTGTATCTAGTATACTTACAGTGCTTTCATCACCGCTCAAAAACAGCCTCATCAGCCTAGCTGAGCTCTCACCATTCTTAAACAAGGAGGTAGATCCCTTCTCCACGATAACTTCAATATCCTTCTTAGCAAGCAATCTGTTCGATCAAACATTATACCCAAAACCACTTTTGAGTTAACTTGCGTCATGCAACCAATTTTGTATACTCCAGACAAAAGCACATAACTGAAACATGGGATTTAAATTTTTACATTAAAGCTTTACTCTCTAACCCAAAAAACAAAATCTAAAACACTATAAAAATCACAAATATGCATGTAAAAGAACATGATTGGGTAATTTAGTCTCAGTTGGCTAGATAGAGACTCAACTATACTTTTATAAGAGAATACAGGCATTCTCTCTCTAACAACCAGCTTTAGGTGTGAGATCTTCTGTGTGTCATACAAATGATATAAGAGCAAAGCCAATCTTCCAATTTACAATCGAGCGGCATGAATGGTGACGCCAAGGTTGCAGTGTTCACCTGGGATTAGTCTAGCAGAGCTAAACAGCTAATGTCAAAATTACAGTGTTCAACCGGGACTAGACTAGTGCACCCACAGGGAGTCAGGACAACAGAAGCATGGTAATATGGGTTGAATTAGCCCACAGACTATATATAGATAGTAAATTGTTGGTTTTATACCTTCCTCTAACAAACTCACACTTGGGAGTTAACCTAAATGGATAAAGCTCTAATCTTTCCCTAAAAGGAAATGAAACACTCAAAAATTCATGCATATCTAAAAGAAACATATACGCACTCGATCAAAATCCAAACTTCCACTAACTGCCACAAACCAAACAAAGTTCCAATCATTACTAAGCCAAAACAAAGCCCTAACCTCAGTGCATCCGGCCGGTCCCTCGCAAACGCAAGGCACGCCCCGCCCGCCTCGCAAACTCCTCGGCGCGCCCTCAGCCACCACAAACTCATCACAACCACTCCCTGAATACCCTCCCACACTCAAATTCTCCACAAATTTCGTCCACTCAGGCCATGCAATCCCCTTCGAAACAGCGTCCGCCGAAACCGGCCCCAAATTGTTGATCGCCCCCAAATCGCTGTAGGATTCTCCTCTCTGAGTGTGGAATTGGGGCTTGAAGGGGGTTTAGGGTCCGGGAGAGGGGTAGAATGGGGAAGCGGTGGACGCGGCGGCGGAGAGGGCGGCGCGGAGTGGCGGGCGAGGCGGAGGGCGGCGGAGGATGGCGGGGGTAGAGGAGGGGAAGGGGTCGAGAGGAGGCATGTAGGATCTTTGAGGCGCCGCCCATTTAGGGTTTGGATTTGAGGTTGGGGATTGGATAAAACCCTAGAGAGAGAGGGAGGGTTTAGGGATGGGAGATTGTGAGGTGGTGAAGGTTCTGGAGGAAATGGAGTGATTATTTTGTCCTCAAGGAGCCCAAAATAAAATATTATTTGAGAATTTGGTTAAGAATCTATAAGTTACACGGAAAGTAATTATGAAATAGTAGCTGAAGTAAAAAAAAGTACCGGCTACTTCTACTGTTTTTAATCAAAAAAGTATATTTGTTTTTTTGAAAAATTTATTTACAATACTTTCTTAAGCGCTTATGTGACGTCTGCTTGTCATCCTTTTTTTCACAATATTTTTCTAATCCTCAATACTTAGAAGTAGCTCGGAAGTAGTTAAAGTGCATATTAATTAGGAAATAAACACTTTTTTATTAATATTTTCTTTATTAGTTACTTCTAACAACTTTTCATTGATAAAAGTGCTCTTAATTTTAACAATTGTTTTGTAGTAATTTGTGATGGTCGTCGGCCAGCTTTTTCCTTGGGATGAAGAGAACAATTTGTCTATTAATTTTGTCTAAATATCACGTTGATGTTACGATCAAAGGAACGAGGAAGGAAGGAAATTGGAGATTCATAGGAATTTATGGTCATCAGGAGTCTCATCGTAGTCGAGAGGTAAACAATTATTTTGAAGCTATGTGGTTGAAGGATTCTTCTTGCTCTCAAGTGGCGAGGGGTATTTTGAAGCTATGTGGTTGAAGGATTCTTCTTGCTCTCAAGTGGCGAGGGGTCATAGCGGCATGAAACTGGTTGTAACGTCTTGCTCTCAAGTGGCGAGGGGTCATAGCGGCATGAAACTGGTTGTAACGTGCTAGATCAAATTAAAGAGCGTGTCGTGGCTTTAAAATTGTGGAAGCAGCATGTGTTAATTACTTCCTAGTAATATTTTCAAATGTTATCCAAAAAAAATAAATGAAGAGGAAGAAGTTTTACTTCCACTACTTCTAAAAATAAATGAAACAAACAAAAAAATTGTTATTTCCACTACTTCCTACTTCATAGTTTTGAAAGTTACTTCTATAATCTGTTTCTTACTTCCAATACTTCCATTATCCAAATGGGTCCTAACTTCATATTAGTCCTTTAATCATCTATAATTGCAAAAGTAGTCCATCATATCTAAATATTTGCTCATTAGTCTCTCAAGTATGCAGTTTTATTGCGGTTTCATCCCTCTGCTAGTTTTTCTATATTTTTCTCTAACCATAGTTGGGTTAAACCTTAACACAACATATGCAATTACCTAAATACCCCATCTAGTATATTTATCCCCTAAAGCAACACAATGGCCGCTCAGATCTCAATTTCTTGTCGCTCTATGAATGGGGAAATAGCATCCCCCTAATTAAGTGAAATTGACGAAGATTTCTAACCAATCCAACATAGTTTGAGATAAAAAAAATCCAACTTTTTTTTACTTTAGAGCATTAGATGGGATGATGAGAAACGAATATAGTTGATATTTTAGAAGATGATATAGGGTTAGAGGGAATATTACCATAGAAAGAGTCCTAAAATGGATTTTAGGGTGCCCTTGATCGCTGGGGAAAAAGAACTTTGGGTTTGGGTTTTAGGATCAGTGAGCAATGGATTTAAACCCGTTAAGAAATGGGTTAGTGATTTTTAGAATAAAGTATAACAAGTAAAACCTCTCATTCCATTAAAGATGATGGAATATCTCTCTCCAGACTTACAATTCTAAACTAGATGGATGGAATTAGAAGAGGCATACAGTTCCGAGGGGCTGATGAGAAAGTACTAAGATATAAAAGACTAATTTGTAATTATGGATGATTTTAATGAACCAATATGCAATTAACCCTTTAATAAGACATAGAAATACATAAGGAGATGGACGCTTGTGTATCTATGATCTGCCAGATATAAATTGCTTTGAAAAATACCAGATGATTTTAAACTTACATACCCTATAGTTTCCACCCTTGGTTATTTTTTGTAGCACTTATTAGTCCTAACCTATTCAATTTACACTTTGATATCCTCAGTTGTGCAATCCTGAGAAATTTCCATGAAAATTCTCATTGCTACACTCAAATATTAATTTAATAATATTTTAACTCTTAATTTTTGTTAAATTTACTGTTAAATCCCACTTTGAAATAGAGTATGTCTAAAACATACTTACAGTAGTTTTAACAATAAATTATACAAAAAAATATGTTTAAAAGAATTCTAAAGCAACATGTCGGTGTTGCATGAGAACTTTGGGAGGAAATTCTCGCATTTGCCTAACAAAAGGGTATTTAAGTCAAATTTTAGCAAACACTGTCTCGGAAGTGGTTATTCGTCCAGGGGTTATAAATACCCCCATGTGATCATTTGTTTGGGGGGCTGATCGTTTTTTAGGCTCATTTCAGAGCAGACAGAGCAGAGTTCTTGAGCTTCTGGCAATTCCTTGAGATTCGAGCTTTGACTTGATTTCAAGAAGAACGACTATCTTACTTTGATAAGATATCGTTTCAAATTCTCACTTCGATAAACGAAGAAAGAATCATTAAACCCCTCACGATTCAATCATAATCTGTGATTTGGTGGTCCACGAGTCAAAGCGCTCCCGGCACAGGCAAAGATCCCACGCAAGCAGCGATCCAAACAACGATCCTGCGTTTGTTTCTCAAGAGTTGTAATTTTTCTTTTGTTGTGTAAAAGAGGTCTTATAAAAGGGCTATCTTTTTTTTGAATTTATTGTAATCGAACAAAGATATAATGAATTCTACAGCAAAACCAACTTTTGACGCAAACAGATACGAACTAATCGGGAGCCCCACGTCGCTTACAAAAGGGAAAATGTCTCTCATATCCAAGTTTACCCCACAATGACCCAATCATCAGAGCTTATAAATATCCTCGCCGGCTTTCCAACGTACTTTGAATCACTCAAATCTGAGTTCGGATGAAGAAGTTACGGAGGAAATGGACAAGCATCCAAAACGGACTGTCTCAGCCTAAGCTAAGACACCCCGAAGTGTCTCGGCCCAACCGAAACACCCCAAGGTGTCTCGGCACGGTGGGAGACACCCTAAGGTGTCTCGGCCCGGAGGAGTAGAGATCTGATCGAGTTCGTCGGCATAAAGAAGAGGAGCTCGTCAGATCTGCAGTTCCCCGAGTCCGTTCCTTAAGATTATCCCGTTGCGATAATCTTAAGAAGAGCAATTATCTCACCGTTGCCGAGATAAGTGCTACTGTTTCTTAATTCCTTCGCGAATCAACGAAGTTCTGCCCAATTTTTCAGCAATCAGATCTGATCGGCGGTGGTCCACAGATATCAATGTCCCCGTCACAGGCCAAGATCCCACGCAAGCAGCGGGCGATAAATACCCGTTGCATTTGTTTGAAGAGAGTTGTATTTTTTATTTTTTTCATTGTGTAAGAAAGTCTTATAAAAAGACTAATTTTACTTTGAATCTGTAATCGACCAACTTTTGACGAAAACAAACTGGCGACCACAGTGGGAGCCAACGGTCTCGCTGCCGAGACCGTTGTGTCGCAGCCAATCAAGATACCGGTTGAATCCATGGTCGAGTATGAATTCGACCAAACCAAGTTTGAGGAATATATTTCATCGCCCTCTTCAAGATCTTCATTATCTCGTGAGTACAAGAGGATCTCATCATTGAAGAAGGCCTATACGCCAGAGAAGGCTAAAAGTGAAGCCTCTTACCCAATCATTGTTGAAGTCATGCCTCGCGACATTATTCTGGCAACATTCAAAGCCGGAAGCCCTGTTCATGATCATTTCTCCCCAATTAAGGAGTCGTTCGATCGAAGTTCGTCAACTCTGACGAAGAGGGCTCGTCAGAGGCGACGCCAACGTCACGCTCGTTAATTGGCTAAGGCCTTGGAACAAACCGATGGAGTTCGTTACTATACGGACTTAGAATCGAGGAGGCATCGAGTGGTTCAGTTATCTCAATGACCAATCACTCATATCTCTGCTAAACTAACGACGGATGAATGGACTTTTGTCAAAAGGGCTCATTCGACCCTCAAAGAACGAATACAAAAGTGTCGTGCAAACACTGCTCATGCCCGTTCTCTCTTACAACAAAGACGAGAAAGAAACAAGAAAACGGTGGCCAAAGAACCACCAAAACTCTGCAAAGTTTGAATTCCAAAGTCCGGAGTTGTGCAAAATCAGCATTCGGAGCCCGTTAAGACTCCACACCCGCAAGGGGGTAGTTCCAAACGTGTGACTCCTGAAATAACCTTGGATCGCTCAAAGGTAACAATAATTTGTCCTGAGAATGCCAACAAGGTTTTACACCCCCAGAAGAAGACGTGTTTGCCAAAAGACATCGTTATACCTGAGAGGTCATACCAACAGACGATATGATTTTCCGGCAATCATACTGATGAATCATACTATCAAGCTGGGGTTGTGAACAAAACGCGAAAGAGGATTGTCCGAGAAATGAGCTCTCATTGTTTCTGTATGTGACTCGTTAGAGTAGTACAGTCGGAATGTGACTACACAAAACGAGAAGCCATCCCACGAAGAGTCTCGGTATTCCATAGTCTTTTCACCAAAATGTCGAAGCCTAAGCCGAGACATTTCCGCAAGAGAAGATCAACCGTCCAAGACGACGAATTCCCTGAAATCACCATCAACATGGCTGATAAAGGAAAATCTAAATGGTATTCAAGTGAATCAAATCCTGACTTTTCCCCGAGAGGAAAAGTCAATTCAAGAATTACCAAACGGATGTCCCGACTCCAGTTAGGAGCCATCAGACATAGAGACTACAAGAGAATGCATGAAGGAATGTCATCAGAGGATGAGCTCTCGGATACTTGTTCTGCGATCGCTTCGGATGATACGGTATCTAGCACAGGACAAACCAGAGAAGTACTCACAATCACCTCTGATCAGTTCACTCAAATACTTCAAGAAGCTTTAGCCAAACAACGTGAAGAAATTAGAGCTGAAATGAGGACAGAGTGGAGTTAGCTATCCAACAAATGAGAGAATTGCTAACTCAACGGTCTTAACCTCCTGAGTCCAGCCAGCGAGCTAAATCCAGTCGCCACACTCAGAATGTTATAGATGATAGTGATCCAGAAGTGGATGAAGTCATTATGGCTGATACTCCTCCCAATAGCAATAACGCTGGGGGTGGTTTAACGCACCCTCCCAATAACGATATTGGGGGTGGTTCAATGGAACCTCTTACAGGGGATGGCCTAACTCATTCTCCTCAACGTCCTTCGAATGAATACATAGGCGATGACGAGAAAATGAAAGAGCTTGAAAACAAAATCAACGCTTTGATGACGGCTCAAGAAGTTAAAAAGACGAGTATTCCATGTCCCTATCCAAGAGAATGAGATTCAATACCGTACCCGGTAAAATTCAATCTGATTAACTTCACACCGTTTGAGGGGAAGAGCTCGCCTATTCAGCACTTGATTTATTTTAAGTCTCATTTGGGCATGATCTCTGGAAACGAAGCTTTAATGGTCCGGTCATTCGTTAGCACCCTTCGTGGGCCCGCCTTCGATTGGTATCGACGTCTCAAACCAGGAAGCATCAATTGCTGAGATGATATGAAAAGTTTGTTCCTTAGCAATTTCTTCGATGATGACACCGAAGTGTCAATCGGAACCCTTCTGGATGAGAAGCAAAAAGACGGAGAGTCAGTCGATAATTTTGTCAAGCGCTTCCGTAACAAGGCAATGAATTGCAGAGATCCTGTTACAAAGGAGTTTATCCTGCAAACATACCACAATAATCTCTCCATCGATGTTCTGGAAGCTCTGGGGGTCGTACCATCCAAGACTTGGAAAGATTTGAAAGTGCGCGGTGAACAAGCTGAACACTTTCTTAAAAGAAAGAAAGCTGAGAGAAGCCAACCGACGATATCTGCAATTCCTGTGAACGCGACTCTCGATCCGAAGTTTCAAAAGGAGTATTCTTTTGAAAATGATGAAGCTCCAGCCATATTTCGAGCTACCACCTATTAAAGATCAGGATGGTGCTAAAATGATTATGGATCCAAATTACTGTGCGTACCACAGAAGGGTTCTTCATCCCACAGAGATTTGCTTCGGACTCAAAAACAAAATCCAAGCATTAATTGACTCCGGCGTCATAACGGCGAAACAAGCCAACTAAAGACGACTCTAACTCCATTGGATACACGAGTATAAACTGTTTTCCATCACTCCAAAGAGTATACGAGTATAAATTGCTCCTCGATACTCTAATAGGTATATGAGTCTAAAACTGTTTCCTACTCTTGACGGGAAGTTCCTGGAGAATTTTTACATGTAATATTCTTAAGGATAACCCGGTCATGTAACTCAACATGATGTTAGACCCAGTTTCACGAAGAAAGCTGGGGGTGGATGGTTCATGTAACAGAAGTTCCCGAAAGAATGCTATTTTCTTAGGGATAACCTGATCATTACAAACAAAGTAATAAACACTACGTCCCCACGGTGATTTCCGAATACTCTTTTGCTGAGATGAGATGAGATCACTTCGTTGGATCAATCTTCCCTCACAAAATTCTCACTTGGTCAAACCTTTAAACAGTTAGGACCAAAGCAAAAATCCCCTCTCGATTCGTTCCATGAACGAGAGGTCCACAAATTGAACGATCAAACCTTTAAACAGTTAGGATCGTCTCAAATTTCCATCTTGGTCAAACCTTTAAACAGTTAGGACCAAAACCAAAATCCCCTCTCGATTCGTTCCATGAACGAGAGGTCCACAAATTGAACGATCAAACCTTTAAACAGTTAGGATCGTCTCAAATTTCCATCTTGGTCAAACCTTTAAACAGTTAGGACCAAAACCAAAATCCCCTCTCGATTCGTTCCATGAACGAGAGGTCCACAAATTGAACGATCAAACCTTTAAACAGTTAGGATCGTCTCAAATTCCTATCTTGGTCAAACCTTTAAACAGTTAGGACCAAAGTCAAAGCCCCCTCTCGATTCATTGCGTGAATGAGAGGTCCACAAATCGAGCGATCAAACCTTCCTACAGTTAGGATCGTCTCAAAACTCCTACTTGGTCAAACTTTACTACAGTTAGGGCCACAACCAAAATATCATTTCGATTCATTTTGCGAGCGAAAGGTCAACTTTTGAATTGAATAATCAAACCTTATGACAGTTAGGATTATTCAAACCAATCCAGATTCTCTAAATAGAGATCCCACTTCGAGTTTCCTTTACACCAGGAGATAGAATATAAAATTCTTCCTCTCTGATTTCGGGTTTATCTCTGCCAACAAACAAGAGACCAGGAGATAGAATATAAAATTCTTCCTCTCCGATTTCGGGTTTATCTCTACCAACAAAAAAGAGACCAGGAGATAGAATATAAAATTCTTCATCTCCATCATTGGGTTCATCTCTACCAACAAAAAAGAGACCATGTTACTCTAATAGGTACACGAGTCTAAACTGTTTCCATACCCTCAATAGGAAGTTTCTGGAGAATATTACTCAGAATATTCTTAAGAATAACCTGATTACCTTCTAACGGGTATATGAGGTTAAACTATTTTCCGAACACTCCAATAAAGTATATGAGTATAAATTATTTCTCCATTCTTCAATAGCAGTTCTAATTCAAGACTTCGACAACGACCACGCGAGAAGCGCAGCACCGGAGGAATTCTAGCTATTCTACAAAGCACTGAATAGGCTAAAAGATGAAAGTTGAAGCCATTTTTGGGTCCTTCCATACGATCTACTCAATCAAGCATTGAAGGGATTGCAGATAAGATCTGTCTTATCCAAAGTATCCCAGACTCCTCTATAAAAGAATGAGTCTAGAATACTTTGGAGGGGGTATCTGTAGGTGTCAAAAAATGCTGAAAATATATCCAAATAAAGCTCAAGAGGAAATCATCCAAAAAATCAAAAGAACACAAGTATAGACTGTCTCGCACGTGAGACAGTCTTTGCTGTCTCGCCGTGCGAGCACGCCAAAGGCGAGAAGCCTTTGCTGTCTCGCATGCCCGAAACAGTGTTTACTGTCTCGCCCGTGAGACAGTTGTTCTACTTGTCTCGCCCACGAGACAGCCTTTCAAAGTTAGAAACTGTTTTGTAACCGCGCGACACGTGGCCACCAACTATTCAGAGATGTGTGAAAATGTCGTGGGCGAGGAATCAACGTGATCTGCCAAAATAACGGAGTGTAAAACGTGGGAGGCAGTTTACAAGAAACTGCCTGGCCGGCTTGAGCGCATTTCCGAGCAGCATTTACTGTCTCGAACCCGAGACATGTTTACTGTCTCGGAACTCCGGAGACATGTCTTTGCCTGTCGTCGACCGCCGGAGACAGCAAACACTGTCCGAAGTGGTTATTGTCCAGGGGTTAAAAATACCCTCATATGTATCATGTTTTTTGGGGGGCTGATCTTTTTAGGCTCATTTCAAGCAGACAGGACGCAAGTTCTTGAGCTTACCTGGCAATTCTGAGAATTCGAGCTTCACGCCAAAGGCGAGAAGCCTTTGCTGTCTCGCACATGCCCGAAACAGTGTTTACTTTGTCTCGCACCAGTGAGACAGTTGTTTACTTGTCTTCGCCCACGAGACAGCCTTCAAAGATTAAAACTGTTTTGTAACGCGCGACGACGTGGCCACCAACTATTCAGAGATGTGTGAAAATGTCGTGGGCCGAAGGAATCAACGTTGATACTGCCAAAATTAACGGAGTGTAAAACGTGGGAAGGCAGTTACAAGAAACTGCTAGGCGGTTGAGCGATTTCGCAGCAGCATTTACTGTCTCGGAACCCGAGACACGTGTTTAACTGTCTCGGAACTCCGAGAGCATGTCTTATGCTGTCGTCGACCGCCGGAGAGCAGCAAACACTGTCTCGAAGTTGGTATTCGTCCAGGGGTTAAAATATACCCCCATGTGATCATTTGTTTTGGGGGGCTGATCGTTTTTGAGGCTCATTTCAGAGCCAGACAGGACGCAAGTTCTTGAGCTTACCTGGCAATTCCTTGAGAATTCGAGCTTTGACTTGATCTTTAGAAGAGTGAACATCTTACATCGATAAGATATTCGCTTCAAATTCTTACTTCGATAAACGAAGGAAGAATCATTAAACCCCTCACGATTCAATCATAATCTGTGATTTGGTGGTCCACGAGTCAAAGCGCTCCCGGCACAGGCAAAGATCCCACGCAAGCAGCGATCCAAACAACGATCCTGCGTTTGTTTCTCAAGAGTTGTAATTTTTCTTTTGTTGTGTAAAAGAGGTCTTATAAAAGGGCTATCTTTTTTTTGAATTTATTGTAATCGAACGAAGATATAATGAATTCTACAGCAAAACCAACTTTTGACGCAAACAGATACGAACTAATCGGGAGCCCCACGTCGCTTACAAAAGGGAAAATGTCTCTCATATCCAAGTTTACCCCACAATGACCCAATCATCAGAGCTTATAAATATCCTCGCCGGCTTTCCAACGTACTTTGAATCACTCAAATCTGAGTTCGGATGAAGAAGTTACGGAGGAAATGGACAAGCATCCAAAACGGACTGTCTCAGCCTAAGCTAAGACAACCCGAAGTGTCTCGGCCCAACCGAAACACCCCAAGGTGTCTCGGCACGGTGGGAGACACCCTAAGGTGTCTCGGCCCGAGCCGAGACACCCTAAGGTGTCTCGGCCGAGCCGAGACACCCAAGGGTGTCTCTATGGCCTAAAAAACAGCCCGTTATGCGGTTTTAACCGCCCGGATATCCCTCGAGCCTATAAATACAAGCCTCAGGCCCATATTTTTTCAGATCTGGAATTCTTGAGCGTTGGCGAAGTCCTGTCGGATTGAAGATCAAAAGTACACGAATTTCAGAGAGGAGGAGGAGTAGAGATCTGATCGAGTTCGTCGGCATAAAGAAGAGGAGCTCGTCAGATCTGCAGTTCCCCGAGTCCGTTCCTTAAGATTATCCCGTTGCGATAATCTTAAGAAGAGCAATTATCTCGCCGTTGCCGAGATAAGTGCTACGGCTTCTTAATTCCTTCGCGAATCAACGAAGTTCTGCCCAATTTTTCAGCAATCAGATCTGATCAGCGGTGGTCCACGGATATCAATGTCCCCGTCACAGGCCAAGATCTCACGCAAGCAGCGGGCGATAAATACCCGTTGCATTTGTTTGAAGAGAGTTGTATTTTTTAGTTTTTTTCATTGTGTAAGAAAGTCTTATAAAAAGACTAATTTTACTTTGAATCTGTAATCGATAAACGTGTAATAGATTCAGCAATGAAGAAATCAACTTTCACCGCAAACATTCCTCATTCGTTTCTTCCATTTAAAGGGAATTAATTATTGCTTACACTCGTTTGGTTTTTTTTTTTTTGATCGGAAAACAGGGGCTAAACCCCGTTCATTAAAAACCAAAAGTCCAAAAGATTGTTTAGTTACAAAGGCTTAGACACGAACTGCGTCTAAAATGTTGGAATTTAGAAAATAAAATTTCTACTAGTAGTGACGTATAACTTTCTTCTTCTAAAGATCCGTGAAGATAAAGAGAGGGCCTTGCCGTCATTCACCGTTGACATAGATTTTTAGAAGAACCAAAGCCAGTCATACATGTGCATAGTAGAAATTGAACTTTCTAAAAACAACATAAGAAAGATAAAAGAACAGATATATACACTACCGAAAAACTATAAAATTGATGACCAAAAAAGTCCACCGTATTCAAACACTTGCTCGAGGTAGTGGAAATTCTTCAAGCCTAGTAGAGAGTTCCATTGCCGCAACACCTCTTCCATTGTCTGACCAATCATACAAGCCATAAATCGTATGATTAATAATCTTCTTGCAAGAAAAAATAGTTTTGTCAAATATTGCTTTATTCCTACTGATCTAAATGTTCCAGCAGATATATGATAAAAAGCTGCGCCAAATATAACCAACTCTCCCATGAAGCTTATTAACAGTTAGTAAAAGATCTTCAAAAGATGATGGCCATATGAAAGGGAGATAATAATTTTTGAAATGTGTCCAAACTTGTGCAGATAATGAGCAGGGGAAAAACAAATGATCCCTGTTTTCCTGATAAGAGCTACAAAAGATACACACTGGATCTCCTACCCAACCTTTTAGCAAGAGGTTATCCTTTGTGTGAATATATGTTTTTGTACATGTTTGGTCGATGAGCGGAAATAACAGCCATAAAAAAATTCCCACTTATTCTTGCATTTCATGTATTCATGCTTACATTACAAAATCATTAAATCCAATCCTTCCATAGTAGTCGTTTCATGCCTGGGGGAGATGTCATCAAGTCCAATCAAACTTGTGAAATTATTTAGCAAACAACGAAAAGAAAAAGAAAAAAAAAAGGCATAACTTTTGTTGTACATGAGTTTCAATGATGCAAACAAGTAGGAGAAAAGAAGATCGAGAAGATGAACATTTTAGAAAGCTCGTATTTTTGATGAAAAAATCCCCAAGGACATAAAATATGGGGCTAACATGGGGGACATGTGATGTATCCCCCTCCTATTGCATAATGAGTTAGTCATCATTAATGATGACCAACTCATTATGCAATATGAGGGGGACACCTCACCTGTCCTGTCCCCCCATGTTGTTCTCATATTTTGTGTCAATGTAGCAAAGCTCATTTTTGGTAGCTTTTTTTTCTTCCACATAAAACATAATGTTTGGTTTGGGGATCAATTTTGATGCATGTAATGGATTCTAAAAACTCATAATTAAAATCGTATCTGTTTGCGATGGGTATTAAAGATGATTTGCATGATGGATAAAATCCAAATAATTTTTGTTTGGTTATACATGAATTTTATTGAGGATGTGTGACTAAAAATTCACAAATCCTATTGAAAACAACATAATTTTAGGGAATTATATTTGATGTATTTACTTTATGTCGCAACCCCAAATTCGTGTATGAAAAATGATAGACAAACAATGTATTTGCTAAAAATCCATGACTTTCAACTTGTGGGTCTCATTTTTTTAATGTGAGGATGCGAAATGTATGTGCAAAATGTATGGAAACAAGCAACCCCTTAATGAATTAGTATCTTTGACGCCCTAGAAATGCCACGTGAGCAGCACAAGTGTAGTATAGGAATAGTGTAGAATTTGTAGTATACTTTTTTTTCCATGATTTATTACAGAATAATGATAAGTACATTATATTTTTTTATACTACTCTTATACTAAAAGAGAAAGCGTGAGCTCCCTTGACGAGTCATCAATTTAATTTTTTTTTGAAAAGATTATAGACCCCACACATTTATTTCTTGTAGCGTAGAAATAGTATAAATGAAGCACTGCAATTATCACTACTCTTTATTACGCATCAAGTAAAAATTTGATAATCCTATATTTGTGGTTATCTTATGTGTGTACAATTCATTATTGAAGTTATTTGATATTTTTTTGGAAATAATTCATACGTCTAGAATGTATTTAGCACTATGAACGTTTATTTTTAAAATGCATTCTCAAATTTGTATTGATAATATAATTTTGGGCCCAACTCATTGGGTTAAGACCTAGAAGGGTTTGACAGGACCATGAGGGGGAAAAAAACCAATTTTTAAAAAGAGTTTATAAACATTTTTTTTGGATTATTTCATTTATGCTCTGTTCTTACATTAGGCAACTTATGTTTAAAAGTCAAATAAGACTGCCGTTTAAATTGGCAAGTAGATTATTTATTCTTTAGCTTTCGGCTGTTTAGTCCTTTATGTTCGCACAGATATCCAAAATATCTATAATGAGCATGACTGCCGCTTTTGTTATTGCTAAATATTGATTACCACAAAAAAAAAAGAGTTCATAAACCATTTTTTTAAAGGCAAAGGGGATGTGTATAGGGGTGCATTCGGTCCGGATACGGCTCGGATATGATGCTTACCATATCCATATCCGCTTACTCATCTCGGATACGGATACGGATACGGATATACCTCGGTAAGAAAAACTTATAACCATATCCGCTAAAATCGGATACGGTTACGGATATACATGCGGATATATAAGCGGATATGCATGCGGATACAAAACAGATATGAGAAAACTAGATAGTATTGAGAAAAACATAGTTCATGTGATACAAAAAAGTTCGTTAATATGTCCATTATAACTAAATAGTTAAGATTAGTCATATTGATCATCAAAATTAACCACAAATCCATAATCTAAGAATCGAAACTATCGTAAGAGTATGACTAATATGTATTCGGATATTTCAGATACGGATACGGATATTTCACTACAAAACCATATACATAACCATATCCTATCGGTTATAGATTTGAGTAACCATATTCGTATCCTAACGGATACGGTTACGGATATTTCATCGGATACGGATACGGTTTAGCACCCCTAGATGTGTAGATTATCCTCATTCAACTACTTTCTTGTTTGTAATTTTCCCATATTCAACACCTAAATAAGAATACAACTTTCTCTGCAACACATTGAAATATTACGAAATTTTTCTGCTGCACATGATATCGACGTGATAGGTACAAAGTTGCGAAAAAAACGTCTCTGTTTGTCAGAGACTCAAGAGTGCTTGTAAAAAGAGTAGAGATAACATGCGATTAACATTCTATAGTACAGGAAGTATATATTGAAATTAACCCTTTACTTTTGTATGAGAGCCAGTAGAAAGTAATCACATAAACGAACAGTTAGCCCCACTGTGGTCAACAGAGCAACTCACAATATCACTTCTAAATTAAGCGCTTGGCTTGTAAGCCAAATAAATTACTCAGTTTTTAGATTATGACCAAGATCATAAGTTGCAAGTCAGGGCAACCCTAGTTTTAGATGAAAGCAAGAAGTAATAGTTACAGACTTTATCGAAGTAATCAGAGTAATCCAGATTTGAATTTTGCTGGTCACGAATTTCTTTGCGGGTTTTTTAAAAAATTAATATCGTTGTCTCAGTCTATCAGAAGACTTATGAACAGAATAAATAAATGGCGCTAATTGGAAAATTAACGGTTACACGACAAGGGAAATTGCAAGTTATTTTCTATACCAATCTTCCTCAGTTGATTACAGAACAAGTGATATCAAATTGCAGCTACAAAATACATCCTCTGGAAATGAGAAAGCATAAATATTTCCGATACATCACATTAATGGCGCACAAGTAATGAAGATTTATGCATTCAAAAATTAATATTTTTTGATGCACCATTAATACTGTATACCGAGGGCATTGCATATTTCATAGTAAAATATTATGAATTTTACAAACTTCAGCCAAGTGCACAACCAAAATTTCACAAGAAGACTCGCTTGAAAATCTCTTTTAAGTAGCTCTAATCCAATTCTCTCCCTTAAATCTGCTTCCCTGTTGTAGGTCAATGATTCAGTTGTTGAAATTGTTAGTATTTGTTTGTAAAAAATAAAATAGTCCCACATTGGAATTTTGAACATTCTTTTAAAGGTTTAAAAGTATTGAATGCTTATTGGGCTTTGAATAATGGATCAAAGTGTAGGCTTCTAAACCCGCGTGCGGGTAGCGCGAATAATGCGCGATTTTGACGCGATTATTAGACGCACTTAGCACGCTTGCCGCTTAAATATTCTATTTTTTATATATAATTATATATTGAATATAATTTATTTTTAATGTTATTTCGAATTTTAAAAATTATGAAAAGACAAGTGACTGTTGAAAAGTGGCTGTTTGTTCCAAGGGGTGTTTTGAAAAGTTGTGACTGTTGGAAGCACCTTTTCAAAACTATAAATAGTTTATGTTTTCAGATCTTTTTTTAAACAATTCTTTCTCTGAATCTTTTCTAGCAAAAACATCTGCAATATTACAAACTTGTTTCACAACGAATTAAGGAAAATTCCAGATTTGCTTACTGGAATTTTCATTTTCTGTTGTATCCTGGGAAGAAAATTTGCATTAACCCGAAGCAACTTTGAATATCAAGTGGGGGCAAATATTAACCCGAAGCAACTTTGAATATCAAGTGGGGGCAAATATTTCTTTAAGGAAAGTGTTTCACGCCTCAGAAGTTCTGTCTCCTTAATTGTTAAAACTAACAAATCTCAGAAGTATTTGAATCAGAGAGGACTCGATGATCCCTACCCATGACCAGTAACATGGGAGCAGCATTATGGAAGTCACTGCTACCAAAAACACCATGTCTCACACAACAGTCTTTTCTCATTAGTCCTGCACAGAGATACAAAGTCCATGATGAAAAAAACAATGAGCATTCAAAAAAATAGATAAATAAACAAAACAAAACAAAACAAAATAAAATAAATCAAGCAGAAGCGAGGCAAATATGAGGCGAGTCATGAAAATAAACAATATAAAATAAAGGAATAATTGCGAACACACCTATGTACAACATGGGGTGCACTTATTACCCTGATTTCTTATTAGCACATCTTAGGGCATCTCCAACCCATCGCACCAAAATGGTGCAAATTTTGTACCAAAATGGTGCAAAAGTCACATCTAACAGTAATTCATCTCCAATCCATTGCACCATTTTTTGCACCAAAAAAGAATATTCTCAATATATTCTTTTTTATCTACTTTTATATTATTATTTTTTATTCCATATATTTTTAACTATTTCAACAATTAACCCCACATATCAAGTTTTATTTTTTTCAAATATTTTTCAAACAAAATGATTTATTATTTAAAAAATAAAACTAATAAAACAATAAAATATTATTTTATTAATTAAAATAACTTGATTGCTAAAATATTATATTTTTATTATTGATATTGCCAAAATATTACATTTAAGAACACAACAGAAAATAAAATACAAGAAAATAATTAAACATTAACAACAATGTAAAAATTATAAATTTAATATGCACTTAACTATCTGAAATAGTGTATTCCTCCCATAAATGATCTATCAATGCATTACGAAGCGCAATATGGGCATCTTTATCCTTGATTTGTTTGTAACGTGCAATAAATTGAGTAAATCTTGTAGTTTTATCTGCTACAATATCAACTTCTGGTGTTGGCGCTTCCCTCACTTTTTGAATTGGTGCATAAAGGTCACGTTCATCCTCGATTATCATATTGTGCATAATAATGCATGCAGTCATTATGTCATGTAATACATGTTTTTTTCAAAAAACGTGTTGATCCTGTCACAATTGCAAATCGTGATTGGAGAACTCCGAACGCATGTTCTACATCTTTTCTACATGTTTCCTGTTTCATGGCAAAATATTTTTTCTTCCTACCTTGTGGCTGTTGGATTGTTTGTACAATAGTAGCCCATTTTGGATATATACCATCAGCTAAATAATAACCCATATTATACTCTTTTCCTTGAATAACATAGTGAGCGGGAGGAGCAATACCTTGAGCTAGATTAGAGAAAAGATTAGATGACTCCAGCACATTGATATCATTATTGGTGCATGGCATACCGAAATATGCGTGCCATATCCAAAGATCATAATCTGCCACAACTTCAAGGATAATAGTTGGTGACCCACCACGTCCTGCGTATTGCCCAGACCATGCCGTTGGACAATTTTTTTATTTCCAATGCATACAATCAAGACTTCCTAACATTCCTGGAAAACCACGTTTTTTACCAATATAGAGTAGCCTAGCAATATCGTTAGCGTTAGGTGTTCGTAGATACCGCTCTGCGAATATTTCCACCATAGCACGATAAAATTTTGTCATACTTTCAATTGCTGTTGACTTACCTATTTTAACGTATTCGTCCGTAGCATCAGCTGGTAGACCGTATGCCAACATGCGAAAAACAGCTGTTACTTTCTGTAATGGTGATAATCTCATTCTACCAAGTCCATCACTTCGTTGTTGGAAGTAATAGTCATGATCTTTCACTGCATCAACAATACGAATGAACAAACTTCTTGACATCCGATATCGACGACGAAACATATCTTCTCCAAAACGTGGATTATCGGCAATATAATCTATGATCAAATTCTGATGCGCATTTTCTCGATCGTGGTTGATCACTGCATGACCGGGAATCGAGCCACCATGGATCGGTTGGTAGTTTTGTTGACGTAACTTGTTAACGAGGATCATGTTGTTGTTGATGTACTCACAAATTACTTCTTCGGTTTCATCAATCTCTGCAATGATATTGGACAGAAAATTATCATCATCCGAAGATGAAGATGATGATAAATATGATGGACCTCCAGCATCGAAATTCATTTTTGAAGTAAGAAAAGAATGACTGAAGTATGCAGAAATGGAGAATAATAATTTTAATATAACAACGAGTAATTATGTGGATGTACCTAATCTAGTATGCTATTTATAAAACTTTGCTTAGCTGTATACATTGAACAATGTGTAAAGTTGAGCTGATTTCAGGAAATGCTTTCCAGCTGTTATCAGTTTGTCACAAAATTCAAATTTGCTTAGCTGTATACATTGGACAATGTGTAAAGCTGTGTTAATTTAAAAAAATAATTCCCACTCGTACAAAGCCTTCACACAATTCAAGGAAAGCTGAGCTGTGTATACGTTGGACAATGTGTCAAACTGACCTGATTGGGGAAAATGATTCCCACTCGTACAAAGCTTTCACACAATTCAAGGAAAGCTGAGTTGTGTATACGTTGGACAATGTGTAAAGATGACCTGATTTCAAAAAATGATTCCCACTCGTATAAAGTTTTCACACAATTCAAGGAAAGCTAAGTTGTGTATACGTTGGACAATGTGTAAAGCTAACCTGATTTCAAAAAATGATTCCCACTCGTACAAAGCTTTCACACAATTCAAAGAAAGCTGAGCTGTGTATACGTTGGACAATGTGCAAAGCTGACCTGATTTCAAAAATTGATTCCCACCGACAACGTTGGACAATGTGTAAAGCTGATCAGTTTTCAAAAAATGATTCCCACTCGTACAAAGCTTTCACACAATTCAAAGAAAGCTGAGCTGTGTATACGTTGGACAATATGTAAAGCTGACCTGATTTCAAAAATTGATTCCCACCAACAACATTGGACAATGTGTAAAGCTGATCAGTTTGTACAAAACGATTCAATTTCAAATGTTGACCGCCGACCAATTCAAATTCAAATTAAAATTCAAACAAAAAAAAAACAAATTTGGATTGGCTATAAATAACATTCACGAATTCTACTTCAAACCACCCAATTCGAAGTATTTCTTTAAAGTATTTCTGATCTCCAAACCAACCGTTTTTTACAAAAAAATGTCTGTTCGATCAACTGGATACACGGTTACTGAAGATGTGCTCCTTTGTCAAGTATTCTTGGATATTTCTCAAGACCCTATTATCGGTAGAAACCAGTCTCGAGATGCATTTTGGTCTCGTGTGGAGGACAGATACAATGAACTTCGAGACCAAAATTCTGATGTGCGTACGAGCCGATCAATTCGTTCTCGAATGGAAATCATAAGTAATGAAGTAAGGAAATTGAATGCGTGCTTGAGACAAGTAGAGAATCTGAATCCAAGTGGTGCTTCAGATGAAGATATTGTAAGTATTCTATTAATTATCGTCTGAATTTTATTATTATTGTTGAAATACATAACTTGATGTTCACTATAATTTGCAGTTAGTTCGAGCAAAGATGTTATTTATGCAAGAACCAAAGTACAAAAAAGGTTTCAAATTTGATAATGTATAGAATATGGTTAAAAATTTTGAAAAATTCAAAGATGATGTCCCCACAGCAAGACAAGTTGGTCGAAGACAATCCCAAAGTGTGAACTTCGACTCATCACAATCAGATAATCCCACTCCGGAATCTCCTATATCAACATCTCCTGGACTATCATCATTTACTCCATCTGAACGACCTATTGGGGTAAAAAAAGCTAAATTGAAAAGGAAAAATGATGATCATGAGTCAAGTGTAGTGGACTCCATCGAGACCTCCAACAATCGACTTATAGACAGGTTAGACAAGGCGAGCTTGGACAGGCAAGAAGCATTTGATATCGAACGAGAAAAGATAGCCATGAAAAAAGATAGAGATGAATGGAAAATTATAATGAAAGATTTGAATTCCATTGTTTTATATTATGTGTGTCAGTTTTTATATGTTATGTATTTCAGATATGTAATTTATATTTGAATTATGTATTAGGATTGCTCTTTATATTTCATGGGACTTTACTTATAATGTCTAGATTTTAATATTATAATTAATAATAATGTTTTTTAAATTTTAGCATTATTTTTATTTTTAAAAAATAATTTATTTTGTCCAAATTATACAATTAGGGTAAAATTATAAAATTTAAATATTATTGGGGTTGTTTTATACATTTAATGAAACAATTGGGGTCAAATTGTAAATATATAAAAGTATGAGGTAAAAAAATTGAAAAAAAAATAAAATAAAAAACAGTAATGGGGGTGATGAACAGTGCGACGCCAAATATGGCGTCGCGCTGTTCATCACCGCCAAAATGCGGTAAAAAATAGCGCTGGGTTGGAGCTCACGCGCAGCGGCAAAACCCATTTTTGCCTCAAAATGCCGCTGCGTTGGAGATGGTCTTAGACTCACTACTGATGTCCGAACAGAGTTATCCGTTCGTTATTTGTTACTTGTATGTGCACCGTAAGATGTATATTAGACGCTCAAGGTCATGCCTCTGTCTAACAAAGTGAAATATTAAGGGATCTATCTGCAACACATTCATGTCCTGTGACGCTCACTTGACGAGTACAAATAAAGGGAAGATAACTCCATCGTGGAATTAGGGATCAAAGTTCTAATAAAAAAGTTTAGGGTTAATAAGCGTAAAACAACTTTAGTGCAGGAGGCACTCTGCAATTAAACCTAAAATCAATAAAATTGAGGAAAGCTCATTCCAAGTCCATAGAAACAGATAAAGTGAAGAGGCAAGAAAATATATCGACAATAATCTACGAAATAGAAACTATGAGAAACATCATAAACATCACTAAAAACTAGAAAGTAACTAGTAAATAACTCACAATAAACAAGTTCAAGTACATCTTTAAGATGATATCAAAGCAATTCATATTCAAATTGAATGCCCAAGACAGATTTAAAAGGGAGTAACTCTGCATTAAAAAAGTCATGTTTCTGTCCATAAAAAGAACATTCACCTATCGGACACGTTAGATTCTTAGAATGTAAACTTATAAATTTCAATGCTTATCACAATTTCAAAGATATAGCGAAAGGAACTCTAGCTGAATGAAAAGCACATTTAGTTTTATCCTTAAAACTACCTAACACTGCAAAGAAACGAACATACCCATAAAACAATCTGAGGCCTGTGTCCCTTGAAACTGTTGGGAATTTAACGCCGAAATCCCTAATGCAACGGAAACGCAGTATAGAGAACAGTACACCAAGTTTTACGAGGTTCGGCAACTGCCTACGTCCTCGGGAGCCACACAGTCAATTTCTTATTTAATCTAACAAGAAATTACAAATCAAGAGCAAATCTCTAAACTGAGATTCCTCAATTTTATAGTCGAATCGATGATAGGCTGGCGACAACCTGTCGCCAGCGGTTCGCACGGACGCGGGTGTGGGAGGCCGAACGCGGGGGTCGGAACTGAGGGTCGCGTTCGCCAACGAGGGTCGCGTTCGCCAACGAGGGTCGCGTTCGACCCAAACCACCATCGCGTTCGCCAAGCTCGAGCTCGCCTGGGGGGGTCGCCGCCGACTTCGCCACGCTCGTCTGCGTCTTCCTGGAGCTCGTCGGAGCTCCTCCGCCGTTGGAGGTTGGTATCCATCTTCAACCTAACAATCTCCCACTTGGAGACCAAACCGACGACAACATGCTATCCCATCAAGCTCCTCTCTTGTGTGGCTCCGCCTTCATCATCTATGCATGAAGGCCAACTGAAGTTGCACACAACTCCAGTTTCTGAAAGGTCGCTGCCTTTGTCAACATATCCGCTGGATCCTTTCTTCCTTGGATATTCTGTTGAAATCATTTGACAACTTGTCGGGCTCTGTATCGTCTGGAACCATTCTGCTCCTTTTTCACTCGATACACCCACTTGTTGTGGCGTGTCTTCTTCCCCATGGGCAACTTAGCTAGTCCCCATGACTGGTTGGAGATCAGAGATTTCTTCTCTTCTTTCGCAGCAAACTCCCACTTGCTCGCATCTCCACTCTGACAAGCTTCATCAAAGCTTTCAAACTCTCCTCCATTTGTCAGCAACATATAATTCATGTATCTGCTGTTAGGCACAGGAGGACGAGTAGTTATCCTCAATATCGGAGCTGGTGCATCGGGCTCCTGCGCACCGTTCTGTCCAACAGACTCTTCTGGCTGAGGACCTTCTGCATTGGGTTCTTCCGAGAGGTTATCTGGGACATCATCTGCATCTACAAATGTTGACTCGCTCTCTGAGTCACCGTCATCTGTCTTGTGCATGTCCTTGTACATCACCTTCTCGTTGAATGTCACATCTCTGCACCTGATCACCTTCTTGTTTTCGTTGTCCCAAATGCGGTAGCCGAAATCGTCTTCACCATACCCGATGAATGTGCATTTCTTGGACTTGGGATCAGGCTCATTCCTGCCTTGATCACTTATATGCACATAAGCTACACAACCGAAAACTTTGAGATGTGAGAGGGTTACCTCCTTTCCGCACCATACCTCTTCTGGTATTCTGTGCTCCAATGGAACCGATGGACCTCGGTTGATCAAGTAAGCTGCTGTGTTGACTGCTTCTGCCCAGAACTGCTTCGGTAGACCTGACTGCATCCGAATGCTTCTGGCTCTCTCTGTCAACGTTCTATTCATGCGCTCAGCCACACCATTGTGCTGAGGCGTGCCGGGCACGGTCCTCTCCATTCTGATACCGTGCTCATAGCAGAACTTCTTGAATCTGGTGTCTTCATACTCACCACCATTGTCTGTTCTGAGTTTCTTTACCCTCAAACCGGTCTCATTCTCGACCATGGCTTTCCATCTTCTGAAAGCCTCAAACACTTCTGACTTTTTCTTCAGAAAGTAGACCCATACTTTCCGAGAGTGATCATCAATAAAAGTCACGAAGTAGTGTTTCCCACCAATCGACGCGGTGGTTGTTGGTCCCCAAACATCCGAGTGAACAAGCTCTAGCTTCTGCTTCCTGGGGGGTCTGCTACTTGCCTGAAAGCTAACTCTCTTCTGCTTTCCATGGAAAGTCATCGTGTAGCCTTCACTAGCCAGCTGGCTTACTGAGATTAAGTTCCTCTTCAGGTCGGGAATATACCTGACATCCTTCAGCTCCCATACTGACTCATTCAGCTTAATCTTCACTACACCTTTGCCAATAATGGCACATGCTTGATCGTCACCAAGATATACATTTCCAAGGTTTCCGGGGATATATTTCTCGAGGAATTCTTTCTGAGAAGTAGCATGGAATGATGCTCCCGAGTCCAACACCCAAGACTCCTCCTTGCTCTCCAAAGAGCATATCAGCGCATCATCTCCTCCTGAGATGGAAGCAACATTCACATCTGCATTTTCCTCCCACTCCTCCCGTGCACTCCTGCACTGATTCTTGTAGTGCCCGGTTTTCCCGCACTTCCAACACTCGATAGCCTTCGAACTGTTGGGATTTCTGGATTTGGATCTCCTATCATCTGATCCATTTCCTCTGGTTGAACTTCTACCTCTTGACTCTATATGTAATACTGAAGAGGTTGTAGCTTCATCCGACTCTCTCCGTCGGATCTCCTCACTGAGAACCAGATCACGAACGTCGTCAAACTTCAACTTTCTCTTTCCCGACGAGCTACTCACTGTCGTGACTGTAGCGTTCCAACTCTCTGGTAGGGAAGACAAAAGGATCAACGCTCGAACTTCCTCATCAAACTCAATATCAACTGAACTCAATTGGGTCGTGACTGTATTGAGTTCATTGAGATGATGTGCTACCGATGCACCTTCCGCCATTCGCAGATTGAACAACCGCCTCATCAAATGGACTTTATTTGAGGCTGATGGCTTCTCATACATATTTGAGAGTGCCGCCATAAGACCTGCCGTGGTCTTCTCCTTCGTTATGTTGAACGCAACATTGCGAGTTAATGTCAATCTGATAACTCCGAGGGCTTTTCTGTCCAGAAGATTCCAATCTTCTTCCTTCATACCCTCCGGCTTCTTCCCCGAGAGAGGTTGATACAGATTTTTCTGATATAGATAATCCTCTATCTGCATTTTTCAGAATCCGAAATCTGATCCATCAAACTTTTCTAATCTCACCTTTCCCTCATCTGCGACCATGGTTCCCACTTGAATCTGACTTTCTCTAGATCGTTTCACGCTCTGATACCAGTTGTTGGGAATTTAACGCCGAAATCCCTAATGCAACGGAAACGCAGTATCAAGAACAGTACACCAAGTTTTACGAGGTTCGGCAACTGCCTACGTCCTCGGGAGCCACACAGTCAATTTCTTATTTAATCTAACAAGAAATTACAAATCAAGAGCAAATCTCTAAACTGAGATTCCTCAAACAAACACTGTAGCTACAGTGTTAATACCCACAATAAAATCCCCTCTTCTCTTTTCTCTCTCTTCTTAAATCCCCTAAAACACTGTTGAAGCCTGGGAATTTAAATCGCTGCTGCGATTTGAGAAAAAAGGAACGCTGCTGCGTTTGGGGTTTTTCACCGCCGCCAGAGAAAGAAGTCGGGGAGAAGGAGCACCAACCCTAGGGCTCGGGGGGGCTCCTTTTATAGCCGATCGCCAGCCATGCGATGGACGCGGAGGTGGGAGGCCAAAGACGCGATGGTCGGAACTGAGGGTCGCGTTCGCCAACGAGGGTCGCGTTCGACCCAAACCACCATCGCGTTCGCCAAGCTCGAGCTCGCCTGGGGGGGTCGCCGCCGACTTCGCCACGCTCGTCTGCGTCTTCCTGGAGCTCGTCGGAGCTCCTCCGCCGTCGGAGGTTGGTATCCATCTTCAACCTAACAGAAACCTCTGTGAACATCAATTAAGAAAAATCCAGGAACATCCTTGCTAGTGATTGAGGAATTGAGAGAGTGATCTGACGAAGACAAAGACTCATCTGATGCAGAGCTGGAGAGCTTCTTTCTCTGTGAACCACTCTACTCTTCTCTCTGCTTCCTAGCCATGATCACATGCCAATGATTCTTCACCCCCTTATCTGTGCTCCCAGGAAAAACACTTGCTATTATTGCGCATTTGCTGCCGTCAGCTTTTTGAGCAGCTAGAAGCCTACTTTCTTCTTCTTCAGTTAACGCGCTTCTATTGATACTGGGGTCTAGCTGATTGAACCATCTCAGCCTGCAACTCTTCCCTGTTCAAATTATGACATGGATAAGAAAACCATCATAAAAAATAGTTTTTTGTTAGTAAAAATTATTATTTGTATAAATACCTGATCTCCCTTGTTGTTTCTCTGCTATAAGGTTCCAGTTCTGGGGGCCATGTTGAGAAACTAGTTCTCTGAGCTCGGCATCCTCAGATCGCCTCCAATGGCCTCTAGAACAGAACTTGGACTGCTCATTCTCGTTCTGTATCTACCTTGTTTTTCTTGAAACAAACCCATTACAAGGTAAGGACTGGTTTTCATCTTGAATGTAAGAGAATAAAAAGCTAAGAAGCGTTCAAAGTTGAAAAGAGAAAAGGGGAAAGGAATAAAAAGACACAACCGTGGTTGGGGGAAAGCCACACGTTTCTCCTGACCTTAGCTCTTTCTTATTCTATTCTAAGTCAGACGTTGAATGTTGTGTTTTGTTGCGCTCTTTGAGTAGTTTGAGCATTGGGCTTTGCATCAGCAGCAAACTGACTTCCATTTCAAAAAGAGAAGATAAGAGACAGTCCCTTGTGTGGGTTTTGAGCTTTGGAGACTCTATCTTCTCGTCCTTCTCTTGTTTTGGATGATATATAAACAAAAAAGTAGGCATACTGTAAAGAGTTTTGTGGAAATGATTTTTCATTGATTTGTTTTGGCCGTAGCCTGGGAATATATACACAAAGCTGATTCAACTTTCCTTGTACAGCTAGAAGATTTACATAAATAGCAAAGCTAAACTAAGTAACAAATAAGCTAAGATAGGAAAGTAGATCAATCATACAACTCATCTTAACATACCTAGCCTAGGGAATATTTACAGAATCAATCACAAAAATATGCACACGTTATTTCCACTAATACTCCCCCTCAAGTTGGAGCATGGAGATTGCAAATGCCCAACTTGCGAAGGAGTAAATAAAACTGTGATTTACCAAGAGCCTTGGTCAAAATATCCGCTAGCTGTGCACCGGTCCGAATATGAGACGTAGAAATTGTTCCATCTTGCAAAGCATCACGAACAAAGTGACAATCCATTTCTATATGTTTCGTTCTTTCATGGAAAACCGGATTAGCCGCTATATAGAGAGCAGCTTGACTATGTTTGCGTCAAAAGTTGGTTTTGTCATGGAATTCATTATATCTTCAGTCGATTACAATAAATTCAAAAGAAATAGCCTTTTTATAAGACTTCTTTTACACAACAAAATGAAAATTACAACTCTTGGAAAACAAACGCAGGATCGTTGTTTGGATCACTGCTTGCGTGGGATCTTTGCCTGTGCCGGGGGTGCGTTAGCCCGTGGACCACCAAATCACAGATTCTGATCGAATCGTGAGGGGTTTATGATTCTGACTTCGTTTATCGAAGTGAGAACTTGAAACGATATCTTATCAAGGTAAGATAGTCGTTCTTCTTGAAATCAAGTCAAAGCCTGAATATCAAGGAGTTACAGAAGCTCGAGTACTCTGCCCTCTCTGCTCTGAAATCAGCCTGTGGATGCTCTCTGATCAGCCTCCTTCAAAAATGGCCTTCGGGGGGTATTTATAACCCATAGGAACAGTTCTGTAACTGTCTTCCCACGTTTTAAACTCCGTTATTCTGGCAGTTATCAACGTGATTCTCGCCCACGACGTTCCCCACGTTCTTGAACAGTTGGTGGCCACGTGTCGGCGGTTATAAAGTGGTTTCTAACTTCTTTGAAAACTGTCTCATGGGCGAGACAGAGAATGCTGTCTCGCGGGCGAGACAGAGAATGCTGTCTCGCCTGCGAGACAGAGAATGCTGTCTCGCCTGGCGAGACAGTAAAGACTGTCTCGCATGCGAGACATCCCAAACTTGTGTTCTTCTGCCTTTTTGGATGATTTCCTCTTGAGCTGTATTTGGATATCTTTCAGCATTTTTTGACGCCTACAGACTATCACAAAATAATCGCATGGGACGCACATGTTGTATCCCAAAACAAGCCAAAAGGGATTTCAACCACTTTAACTCACATGTAGTAGTTACCATAGACCTATACTCGGCCTCCGCAGAAGATCGGGAAACAGTTGGCTGTTTTTTCGTTTTCCAAGAGATAGGAGAAGAGCCTAATAAAATAAAGTAACCAGTCAATGATCTCCGAGTTATAGGGCAACTTGCCCAGTCGCTATCACAGAAGGCATAGAGTTGAAAATTACTCTCCCCACGCAGCAAAATACCCTGTCCAGGACAACCTTTCAAATACCGCAAAACTCTCAAAGCTGCATCCCAATGTTCAACACGAGGATCACCCATAAACTGAGCTAATATATGTACGGAGTAACACAATTCAGGCCGTGTAATCGTCAAGTAGATTAGGCGCCCTACAAGTCGCCTGTACTTCTCCGGATCATCAAAGACAGCGCCATTTATGGTGGCAAGATGGTGATTTTGTTCCATGGGTGTAGAAGCGGGGCGTGCTCCAAGTAATCCGGCCTCACTTACGATGTCAAGAACATATTTTCGTTGTGAAAGAAACAAACCGTCCTTCCCACGTGCCACTTCAATGCCGAGAAAATATTTGAGAATGCCCAAGTCTTTCATATGAAATCTCTCACTTAGTTGTTGCTTGAATTTCTCGATTGCCAAAGAAGAAGAACCTGTGATTATAATGTCATCTACGTACACAAGAACATGTAAAGCAACATCACCCTTGGAATAACTAAACAATGAGTAATCAGCATAAGATTGTTTAAAACCAATATCCTTCAAAGCAGTCGAGAGCTTAGCAAACCAATTCCGTGGTGCTTGTCGGAGTCCATAGAGTGACTTACGTAATCGACACACCTTACCCGAAGTAGCAGAATTAAAGCCAGGAGGTAGTTGCATATATACCTCCTCATCAAGATCTCCATGTAAAAAGGCGTTATGCACATCCATCTGGTGTAGTTCCCACTTTCTTGCCATTGCTATAGCCAAAAATGTTCGAACCGTGACCATTTTAGCTACAGGTGCAAATGTTTCATTGAAGTCAATTCCTACAACTTGTCGATTCCCGTACACTACTAGACGCCCCTTTAATCGTTCAACCGTACCATCAGATCGATACTTGACTTTATAGACCCACTTACATCCGATTGCCTTCTTCCCGGGTGGAAGGTCCTCTAAAGTCCAAGTTCTATTTCTCTCAAGGGCATCTATTTCTTCTTGCATTGCTTTCCGCCAACCAGGGTCCTTAACAGCTTCTTTAAAAGATGTGGGTTCAGTGCCTGCAGTAATTGCTGCCAAGAAACAGGTGTGTCTCACAGAAAACTTATCACAATTTACATAATAAGCAATGGGAAAAGGAGTACCTGAGGACTTTGATGGAGCAGTTGTAGGTGATGTGACAGGGTTTATAACTAGAACAGTATTGGTGATAAAGTCCTTGAGTTTACTAGAAGGTTTCTTTATTCGATGTCCTCGACCAGTTTCTTGCAGAACATTCGCTTCATTAATCACCTCCCCAGTATTCGAAGTTGCACCAACACAAAGTTGTTGGACAGCCTCCAACCCGCCACCCGTAGGTGGTGTGACGTGCTGCTCAACCTCTTCAGCCCTGCCATCAATTCCTCCTTCCACAACCGAGTGCTCCTCACTCCCCCTTGCTAAGGGAGTATCCTCAAAATAAGTCCCAGTGTTATAATACTCCTCATTTTCAAATACACCCCTCATTTTCAAATACACCATCAGTATTATTCAAATGGATTTCACTAGCAAAAGGGAATTGTTTTTCACAAAAAACAACATCTCAAGATATAAAGAACATCTTTTGCTCTAAGTCATATAAACGCCACCCCTTTTTACCAAATGGATACCCCACAAATACACATCGACGAGAGCGAGTACCAAACTTATCCTTCACACGAGGTTGATTTTTGACAAAACAAAGACAACCGAATACACGAAGGGCATCATACTTAGGAGGTGAACCAAAAAGAACTTCGTGAGGTGTTTTTCCATTGAGCAATGGGGTAGGGGTTCGGTTTATTATATAGGCAGCCGTCATTATACTCTCCCCCCAAAAAGAAATGGGAAGATTAGCTTGAAAAAGTAATGCCCGAGCCACATTAAGAATATGCCTATGTTTACGTTCTACCCTTCCATTTTGTTGTGGAGTGTTGACACAAGAGGTTTGATGAATAATACCATTGTCAGCATAAAACCGATGAAGACATGTAAATTCCCTTCCGTTGTCACTTCTTAGAATTTTAACATGCTTATCAAATTGGGTTTTAACCATTCTACAGAAATTCGTAATAAGTTGAGGCACCTCAGACTTTGCAGACATCAAATAAACCCATACGGCTCGAGAACAGTCATCGACAATGGTTAAAAAATAATGAGCACCACAACTAGCCGGCAAAGTATACGCGCCCCATATATCATAATGGATTAAGTCAAAAACATCTTTGGCTTTATTATTACTCAAAGGAAACCTACTTCTAGTTTGCTTAGCTCTTAAACAAATATCACAAGATTCATGAATAGCACGAACATCCTTATTTCCATTACTTCGAATAATATCAGGCAAAAGAAAATCTACTTTCCGAGAGGGGTGTCCCAGCCTTTGATGCCACAGTTCTCGTTTATCTCCCACAGTTGCATTATAAGCCCGAAGTTGTCGCAGAGGCCGAAACCAGTAAACCCCGTCACATTGTTCACCCGCTCCAATCAGAGTCCTCAAAGTACAGTCCTGTATGATGCAAAGCTTATCAGTAAAAATGACAGAAAAATGTAAATCGGCAAGCAAGTGAGACACCGACAGCAAATTACAAGTAAGATCTGGAACTAATAATACATTATTTAGCACTATATTTTTGCTCAGAGTTATCGTCCCTTCCTTAGTAGCGATGGTTTGTTTTCCATTAGGCAGCCCAACATAAGTAGGAGAAATATCAATCAATTTGCTAAATAATCTAGCATTACCAGTCATGTGGTTCGAGCATCCGGTATCGATGATCCATTGATCGGGAACATCAAACTTACCACTCAACTTTTCGGTCGAAGAAGACTACCCTTTGGAAGTGTTGAGCATGTTCACAAGCGTAGCCCACTGATCATCCGAGAGAGCATGAATGCCGCTACGATCTGACTCCTGTAGGGGTACCTGAGCATAGCTTGTATTGGCAGCAGACTTCGAGGTGGCTGCTGCGTTTGCTACTCCTTCCTCCCCCTCGTCCAAACCTGCCTCCGCCTCTACCTTGCCCTCCATTGGTGCGGTTTTCAGAATACCACCAATCCGGGAACCCAATCAGTTGAAAACAACTTTCTTGGTCATGCCCAGGTTTGGCGCAATGAGAGCAGACGCCATTGGGTCGAGGACGCTCACTACCACGAGCAAGGTTGCGCCCCCTAGCAGCCCCTTGTGCCGCGAAACCGACAACATCAGATTTGGTTTCGTGGGCTCGAGCAATAGTTTGGTGACGTTCTTCAGTCACGATCTTAGCAAAAATCGTGTTTAAGCTCGGCAAAGGTTCCATCATCAAAATATTTGAAACAGCATTAGCATAAAGAGTAGAATCCAAACCAACCAGGAAGGCATGTACCTTTTCATTCTCTTTTTCTTTAGCAAATTCAGTAGCAGCGGCACAAGTACATGTTGGGACAGTAGAATATCCCGCAAGTTCATCCCATATCTTCCTCAATTCGTTGTAGTAATTCACCACAGAGAGGCCACGCTGCTTGCAATTACTCAAAAGTGTCTTCAACTCATGGATTCTTGGACCGTTTCCTATCGCAAAACGTTGTCGAATATCATCCCACATATCTTTCACATCATCAGGTTGAGGGACGGATGAGCGTAAGACTGGATCAAGGGTATTATGAATCCATCCTACGAGAGTGGAATTAACCCTCACCCATAAGGACTCTTCTGGAGTTCCTTTCGTCGGTTTGGCTATGGTTCCATCGAGGAAGCCGAGTTTGTTCTTTGCACGGAAGTTATTGCGCATCGAACGAACCCATTCATTGTAGTTCTCACCACGTAACACAATTGGACAGATTGTGATTTGTGGTCCGTCGGAGGGATGGAGGTAGTATGGAGATGTGGAGTCGAGGGGCTTTGTGGTCTTGTCGTCACCCATGACGAGGTGTCGATAGTCGGAATTCGTGTTTGAAGATCGAAGGTTTCAATCGCTGGAGAACGATTAAAAAAAAATTGGCCCTCTCTCCTATTCTTGAGTGGCTCTGATACCATAAAGAGATTTGTGGAAATGATTTTTCATTGATTTGTTTTGGCCGTAGCCTGGGAATATATACACAAAGCTGATTCAACTTTCCTTGTACAGCTAGAAGATTTACATAAATAGTAAAGCTAAACTAAGTAACAAATAAGCTAAGATAGGAAAGTAGATCAATCATACAACTCATCTTAACATACCTAGCCTAGGGAATATTTACAGAATCAATCACAAAAATATGCACACGTTATTTCCGCTAACATACTGGGTTATAGATACTCATTCATCAATTGATTGAAAAATTAACGGTTTCACAATAATACAACAAAAGAGACAATGAAACATACGTGTTAGAAGTATTGAAACATCGTGATTTTTGTTTTATCGATGCGTTGAGACATTTGGATCATGATGAATGGAGCGGATCATCCATTGGAACAGTCTAATCCATGCATCATGCATCCTTAGGTTGAACTTAAGGTGCCTCCCTAGTAACATATTTCCCTTGTCATATATATAAGATTATATTCACCTATACTTCTCCTCGTTGTCTGTCTCTTCTATGCCCCTTTCTGAACTCCCATTCCACCCAACCCGCTTTGGTCTTCAGCTTTTCAAAGGAAGAGAGGAGAAAGAGTTTTCAAATTCTTGAAGGAATTTTAAATGGCACAAACCTCTCTCCACACATGCCCTGATCTGCTTTATATTAGTGGAGTTCCCCATTAAAAGAAATGGTCCTTTTGACCTTCTATTAGTTTATATTTTGTAAGGCAGCCAAGGTTGAGAGGACCCTGAGTTGGTTTCAGAAATACCTCTCCACGCAGAAAAAGAAAATATTTATTAGAGAATGTAAACTTTTGAAATTTAAGAGAGAGAGGTTCGATCCATTTCAGAGCTTCATGATGTATATAATTGGATCCAAATAAAATTTAAAAGAGCCAAAATAGACCATGTGATAGGAATGGAAATGCAGTGGTAAAGACAATTTCCTATGAGCATATTGTGAAGAAATTATGATTCAACGCATGAACCAGCTATAAAATGTATGATAAATTTATAATACAGTGAACGATTACTTTGTAAACTCATACATGTATCTTGCCCTTTAAATGTATTGTCCTAAAACTAGACACATATTGAATTCATGTGAAAGTCCCCTACATGAACCATGTAATAATCTATATATTAAGTATCAAATGTGCATCTGATATCAATATGGCTTCCCTATAGAAGGACCAATGTGTTGATTGGGATTATGTTCAGAAATCTATTCTTAATCATGGTTTATAGAGCAACAAGATATACAGATTGTGTAGTTTTTCATGTTGAAAATTTAGTCAAAATTTTTTTAAGAAAATATATTGACAACTTGAACCAAAAGAGAGAGCTTGCCTCACTATTTGAAAAATATCTTGACTACAAAAGACTGAGAAGAACTAACAAAAGATAGAAACATAAATATGCTTATGATGTTACTGATGCAAACTCAATCACATCATAACAAAACTATCAACAAATCATAGCTTAACACAAAGTAAAAGGAGAGCAACATTGTAGATATTTTTACAGCAGTCTAAGCAACCAGGCCAAAATGCACATCATATTGGAAAATTAAACACTTATAAACAAGAGTCAGTACTGCTTGATGGAGAAAAACTAGATAGATAACTGAAGAAAAACTAGATAGGTAACTAAAAATTTGAGCTTCACAGATAAAAATTGAATACTTACCCAGTTACCCAGTTCACAATAAGCATTGGCAATCTGACCAGAAATGCAAGTTCTGAACAAAATCCTGATTGAATTTTGTGAGGATGTCTCTGATACAGGACCCAGATGATCAATCAGACTGCAACGCACAGGAGCAACCAGACCAACCAATTACATGATACATGCTGTCTATCAAAAAAATGAACCAAGGACCTTGAGTAAGTCCCTCCTACACTAAACAATGCAAATAATATGAAAATAACAAAACAGGAGTTGCAGTTTCTACCCTAAGTTACTTCCTTCCGTGTGGTCTGAACTGTGGATGCAATCCTTCATAGACGAGCTAGATAGTTACACCGGAAAAAGGTATTTTCTCCTCTATACAGGATATAATTTGGGAGTTCTCCACCTTATTATTTTTCTAAAATAAAGAAAAAATGTTTAGAGAAGGCAAAAGAGTCCCAGAACATTCATGAGTGTAACGCACCATAAAACAGGACGGCTGAGAGATCATGAACAAGGAAAAAACATCATAACCATCATTTGCAACTCAACATTACGTTCTTTTTATTTGTAGAAAAAGTAGAATATTTGTTCTTCACCCAATGAGAGAATATCATATACAATTGCATCATACAATCTCATGCAAATGGACTAGAACTCAGAAATCAGATCTTTAGCTTCCACCATAATCACCAGAGGAGAAATAAAACTATGTTTCATTCAAACTATAAACATCACCTGCACCTACTATTTACAGAACTCCATCTACAGTTTAAGGAAACTTGACAAACCTGGCCAATTCATCCCCAACAACTACGTGACAGCATAACGAAGCTCTACAACAGGCTGTATTAAAAAGTCACCAAATGCTTTAACCAGCAAATTACATGCACTAAAAATGTTTCTTGTGCTTTTGAAGTAAGAATAAGTATCTCTCTATGAGATGTCACATGCTTATGTGCTCTCAAGAAATGTCTGAGAGCGAGATAAGGCAGCAGGATTGGCTTGCAAAACTTTAGCAGCAGTGGATGAAGCATGACTTTCATTATTGGACTGGAAACCTCGAAAAAGGCTGCCCCTTTTTATCGACTCATCAGGCTTAATGCCAAGTGTGGACCATATGGAGCTCTTAGCAGCCTCTTCTGGGTCATCAATTCTCAAAGTTTTAGGAATCCATAAAGACTTTCTCTCTGTTTTATTCTCCCCTTCCAAGCTACCATCTCTAGAATGCTTGCCCAGTGTAGGAGGATCATTGTCTGAAGACATGTTATTAGTTATAGCAGATGAGAATGGTGACAAGCCATTGATAGAGCCACTCCATGGTACATTCCATGCTTGATTTGGCCAACTTGTTGTGCAGGGCCAGAATGAAGGCGGCATGAAAGGAAAGGGAACAGTAGATGTGCATAAAGCTGGAGCAGCAAAAATCATTGGCGGGGTCCATGGAAGAGGGTTTGGACTGCCATTCTCAAAAGAGCAGTTGCTTGCTGCCATGGCAGCAATATTGTTCCATTCTGGGCCCAAGAAGTAAGGCCATGGTGGCCCTGGAAAACCCTGTAGAGGATGCAAAGGACGGAGCCCACTGCCACAAACAGGAGGACAATTTTGGTCTTTGTGAGCTTCGAGCTTAGGGAAATCATTTTCAGAACAACTAGGAGTAATAGAAGAGGAGGGAGAGGGTTCCTTGCCCTTCTCTCCAACAGAAACAAAGGCCATTTCCACGGAGGCCGCAGGTTTGCATAATGGTGTTTCTGGGCCAAATTTCATGACAACCTCATTTCCCATTAGAGGCTTTATAGACACAGAAGCACCTCCAGAATGATTCTGTTGCTTTAGAGAATGTTTTGTCTTCCGCTTTCCAGCACCAACAGGAACATTTCTCATTGTACCACCTGCAGTCCAATACCGCTGACAATTCCTACAAAAATGCCTTGGTTGATTAACGTTGTAATTGTTATAATAGCAGAACTTGGTGTTTAAGCTGTTGCAGCGAGGACAAGGCAGTATTTTATCTGGCTTCTTGAGGGCCTTATTTTTTCCTGAGCTATCAGATTCAGACAGATCATGGTTATGCTTGGAATCTGTTAGTGCTTCTTCAGTGTGAATGGATACGTGGTGATCACTTTGACTACCACTGTTTAAACCAGAAGAACCAGCTACCTCAAAATCCTGGTCTAATGCCTCTGAGACATCTGCTGCCCGATCTTTGACTTCTTCATTTGTGATTCCTCTGCATATACCCTAAAATATGGGAAGAGGTTTCAGTTTGCAAGAACTAGAACATCATGAAAAGCAGAAAACTAAAGAGTACAACCACTGAAAATTAAATTCATTATGGTGACCACGTGAAAACAAGTCATTTCATAACATTTACTGACAAAGTAAAAGTCATTTTATAACATCAAATTTTATAAAACACTTCAGAATAATCACTACACATGTAGCTTGGAGGTCATATATGTTAACAGTCACTTCAAGCTTCCGTTGCTGATATTTGACCACATGATTCAAGTCCCAAGAGTTCTGGTCTCTAAAAAAATCTAGTATGATAACTACCCAAAAACATGGTTTGAGGCTAACTTGCATCCACATGTAAAATATATGTATGTGTGGTTGTATATTTTATGAATGAGCACTCACAGCGCTGAATAAAAAAAATTTGTTTACACATGGACCTTATCAAATGTCAATCCGGTTCACATAAAAGCATCAGAAGCAAAAGCAATTGATGTCTGAGTGAGTTGACCAACTAATACTCCGTTCGAATGTCATTAGTTTTACATGTGTTACTCACAGCAAGAGACTACATTGAAGTGTAATTTTCAGTATAGGATTTCCAGTAGGTTTTCCAGATATACGTATACATGTGTTACTCACAGCAAGAGACTACATTGAAGTGTAATTTTCAGTATAGGATTTCCAGTAGGTTTTCCAGATATTACATATGCAAGGCCTTAGCTCTCAAATTGCATTGTTCAATACACTCCAAGCAGACTAGGTGATAACAGGAATTGTTAGTTACAAAAATGCACATATGTATCAATTGTGTAATTGAAAGAAAACATGAGCCTTCCCTTCAAGTTATAGTAACCTCTTTGCAGTTTAGTATTTGAATTAAAAAAATGGCTTCACTCCTTATCAATTGTGTAATTGAAAGAAAACATGAGCCTTCCCTTCAAGTTATAGTAACCTCTTTGCAGTTTAGTATTTGAATTAAAAAAATGGCTTCACTCCTTTTTGGTCTCATCTTGCCCCCCCAAAACAATTAAATTCATCCCCTCTTACCTTCTCAACTATTTTCAGTCTCATCTTACCCCCTTACCTCCTGAGCTGTCGCTTTTCTCCCATAAATTTGTTCAAAACACCCACATAGTAATAAACAAGAAATGGTAACTAAGCCCTGGATTTGATAGTTCAAGAAGTAAGCGGAGACGAATTCATTTAGGGGTCAAGGTGAGACTAAAAATAGTCCAAAGGGTAAGCAAGAAACAAATTCAACAGTTTAGAGGGCAAGTAGGGACTCAAAAATAGTTCAGGGGTAAGAAGTGACAAATTGAACAGTTTAGTGGGGCAAGTATGATCTGAAGCCTAAAAAGATTAACATAACATAACTTTCAGATGCAAAATTTCTTTCTAATAGCATCTCAATCCAGGTCCAGTTAGAATTAGCTGATCTTTGAATTTATCCCCAAATCTACAGTCCTCTTTCAATCCATGCAACCCAAAAGTATAATATAATATCTCGGCTAACGCACAATTGAATTATCCCCAATTCCAAAGTCCTCTTTCAATCTTTACTTTTATTTCTTTTCTTTTTTTTCAATTTGGATTAAAATCAGAGAAATTTCCCGTCAAGATTTATTTAATTAATCACATTTCTCTAAGTAAAGTACTTTTACTACTGAAATTTTCACCAATTTACAAATAAATAATACAAAGATGACATCAATCTCTTAGGGCAAAGTACTTAACTACAACAAACCGATCCAGCTTCGCCACTAATCAACCGAAAAAACCCAAATCGAATTCAAATCGAACCACCGAACTCCCAATCGAACAAACTTCCCCAAATTAATACGAACTACACGATCAAAGATTTTGAAAATTGAGAAACTGAAGAAGTGGAAATTGACCTTAGGATCCCGAATCGGGTCGGGTTGCGGATCCGAATCCGTTAAGGGGGCCGCGCCGTCCGAGATCTCGATATGGGGCTCGCCGACGTCAGCAGCCATCGTTGATCGAAGATTAGAAGAGGAACGGTCAGTGAAAAGAGAGAGAGAGAGAGAGAGAGAGAGAGAGAAAAGAGAAAAGGGTACGAAGAAATAGGGAGAGGTGCCAGCTAAGCGTCCGAGTCAGCACTTCGGGGCGCTGTGAGCCACTAGTTGTTGTGGTGGAGGATTCGCGTGGTTAACGTGGGATCCAAAAAAGGCCAAAATAAAAAAAAAAGGTGAATAGTGATATCTTTGTTGCTGTTTATTTGTTTTTCAAGGAAAAGGCCTGTTTGGTTGTAATTTTTGCAATGGAAATCATGTAAAAGCCGTCAGTTTAAGGGCCCCACAATCGGTTTTTATTACTTTACCTTGTTTGTTTGAATCTTCTTTGTCATGAAAACCTAACACAGAGTGGTGAAGTGTAACTAAAAACAAAACCGGTTCAATATGAAGTTATTTTCTTGGAAAACTGATACGGTGTCAACTGAACAACAAAAAAAATTAATAATAATAATAATAATCTATACTACTTCTAAAAGAGAAAACCATTGTCAAAACTTTTGCATACCAATTTTGCCCCTTTAAACCTACTTAATTATAATTTTATCCCATCCCATTATTGATCAGGCGTTACAAAAGCTTTCCTTT